>NC_087291.1:3577371-3754871 GCF_015220805.1 Pogoniulus pusillus | reverse complement strand
CCAGTCAACCAGACCATGGCACTAAGTGCCCCATCCAGGCTTTGCTTCAACACCTCCAGGGATGGTGACTCCATTCCAATGCCAATGCCAATCACTCTCTCTGCCAACAACTTCCTCCTAACATCCAGCCTAGACCTCCCCCAGTACAATTCAAGACAAATATTGGACTGGGACATTGAAAGAAACTAAAAGCATGAGAAGCAATTCTAAACTGCCATAGATTTAGATTTCATAGGTAACTGTCTGGGCTCATTTCAGAGACAGACATTGCCCAATTATATGTTTCAGTATCTTGCCTGCAAGAAAGCTGGGAAGGAACTTTTTAGGATGTCAGGTAGTGATAGGACTAGAGGGAACAGAACAAAGGTAGAAATGAGTAGATTCAAACTGCATGTTAGGAAGAAGTTCTTCACCATGAGATGGTGAGACCCCTGAATGGGTTGCCCAGAGAGGTGGTGAAAGCCCCATCCCTGGAGCTGTTTAAAGCCAGGTTGAATGAGGCTCGAGACAGCCTGATCTAGGGTAGGGTGTCCCTGCCTGTGCCAGGGGGGTTGGAACTAGATGATCCTTGTGGTCCCTTCCAACCCTGACTGATTCTATGATTCTAAGTCCTGCCATAGAGTAAAATCTACACTGAAAAAGCCTGTGTGACTACAAGGCTGCTCACTTGTATATCCTACTTATATTCAAACATGCCTCATCTGCAGTTTCTGGACAGTGCTGCCTTGGTACTACGAGGAATGCTGCTGGATTACACCAGCTATTCCCTGGGAAATTACATCATTACATTTAAGTATTACATCATTACATTTAAGTATTGAACTACACCTGTAAACTGAGTGCTTTTATCATTCCATCACTCAGTGATGCTGCTGCACACTGCTAGCAATAGTTAAAAATACCCTCAAAGTTAGGAATTAACTTCTCTGTTAAGACATTCATCCTCCTCCTGAAAAAGAAAACATGAGAAAACAGGTCACAAGTAGCCAACAGCAGCAAATTCTATCATTGCTACATTTTCCAGTGGCAATCAGAAGACAATCAACAAATGCAAAAGGAACCACTTTCATGGAAGGCAATTGGATTACAACAGTTCAGTAGCTAGCTTCAAAACGTTCCAGCTGTTCACTGGGGAACAAAGACAGGCATCTTCCCATCCAGACATTCAATACAGTTTGTTGTTAGCAAGGCAAAGCAAAGTTACCCCAGAGATAAATCTACAAAACAAGCT
The DNA here is from genome assembly GCF_015220805.1 of Pogoniulus pusillus. Taxonomy (NCBI): domain Eukaryota; kingdom Metazoa; phylum Chordata; class Aves; order Piciformes; family Lybiidae; genus Pogoniulus; species Pogoniulus pusillus. The sequence continues at coordinate 3,753,640 of NC_087291.1, read as the reverse complement.
ATGCTCAGCTTGTCTATTCACACAGTATCACAGTATCACCAAGGTTGGAAGAGACCTCACAGATCATCAAGTCCAACCCTTTACCACAGTGCCCAAGGCTAGACCATGGCACCAAGTGCCACATCAGTAGAGCTCTTGGCAGTATTCAAGGCATAGAGTGTTTGTTTTAGAACTTTAGTCGTTCACTGCCTAATCCAAAGGAGAGATCATTTGCCTAAGAACAGGACCAAGAGAAGACAGAGCCTTGACTTCACTTCTCAGAGTTTGTTGTGTATTGATTTTATGGATAATGGTTGCAGTCTTCCTCTAAGGAGGGTAAGCTCCGAAGTCAGCACTGTCACTTTATTAGGCAGTGTGAGAGAAACTTGAGCACACCTCACATCTATAGCTCCACAGTTTGGCTGCACAGCTGGTTACCCAGCTTCTTTATTCCTTCACCTAACCTTACCTCACATCTTCAGCTTGAGTGAGATCCAAGCTCAGAAAAAGGAATTTCACCTTGCAAGGTGAAATGGTATAGGACAATTTAATCTCCCACCTTATTTATTCTTTCCACTTAGTTTAAATACTAACTGAATTTTAAAAGGTATGACTTTCATTACAGTTCAGTATGTAGCAGGTAAGAGAGTTGAGGTCCAGGTTCTTGCTCCTGTAAAATGCAATTATCTAAGCAGGAGTTCCAAGATTAACTGACTGAATAGCCAACAGCATGACACATTTTCTGAGCTAAGGAAAGCTCAATTCAAAGATCTGCTTCAAATGAGTCAAAGCAAAAGTTTAGAAGTAGGTCTCCTGCCTTAGAACTATGAATGCTTCCTTTGCAGAGATCTGTGCACTCAGCCTGGTCTTTCCAATCCTGTTATCTCCAAAGACTGATCTGCTGAGTGTATCTAAACATTCAGCAGGTTTTTCCAGAGGTATAATTTACCTGGTAAGAAGCCTAGAATTTAACTACTAAGAATCCCAGAAGTAAAAGTATGAAACCACTAAGCAGATTTTCTGAGATAAACAGATGGCCAGAAGTCTAGATTAAAACAGCCTCCTATCACTGTTCAGTTGTCTCTATCTGTCCTGGCAGGGCATAAATCCTGCCAGGCTGCTGGGAGTGGAGTCAGATGAGCAAACAATAAGGGTTTGGCCCCAGCAAAGCCTTGAGGGCTGGGGGCTTAGCACCACATCAGGTGTCTTGTGCTGCCTGGCAGAAGAGACCAACTCCCACCCCCATCTACAACCTCCCTTCAGGGAGCTGTAGACAGCAATGAGGTCTGCCCTGAGCCTCCTCTTCTGCAGGCTGCACACCCCCAGCTCCCTCAGCCTCTCCTCACAGGGCTGTGCTCCAGGCCCCTCCCCAGTTTCATCGACCTGCTCTTTCTTTCAACAGTGCATATTGACAACTTCTCTTCTCCCAGCCCTGGGGATTTTCATGATCCTCCATTTGCTCTCAGTCAGCAGCTAATCAGTCAGAGTTTGTTCCTGATAGATTCTGAAGTCCTTGAGACAGTAATTTTCAAACCAGGTTTTCTTATTGCCACCATCAAGCTGACTCTATCCTGATTCTGTGCCAGTCTGAAGACAGCATCCACACCCAATGACCAAGACTTCTAAATTATCAGTTTGGGAGTTTCTAGACTGAGCTTGTTGGCTTGAATACACATAAATTATTTAGTCCTTTACACTTTTCTGCTCTGTCCTTTCATGTTAAATAGCAATAATTACTGTCCTAATCTACCCAGACAGGCCAGTTGCCCTGGAACTATCCCAGAGTTGGCTGGACTAGCAAGTCAGAAAAGTAATCAACAGATTTTATATTCTTCTTACATGATAAGGCAAATTTCACAGCCTTCCAGATGCCTGCATTTATTTTGCTGAAGCTGAACCATCATAGCATTGCACAAATCCTGCACATTTCATCTGCACAGAACCCTTTTTTGCTTCTGCAACTAGCTTTGTTTCTAAAGTGCCTTTAAATCACAGATGTCTGTCACTGTAAAACCAATGGCCACAGATATGCTGAGAGATGATCAGTGAGAAATCTGTCTCAGCTCAGTGCTCATCCATTGCACAGTGCACTCGCTGGGAAAGATTATCAGCAGCTAGGTAAGCTGAGCCTGCATAACAGCTCAGTCTTGCTCATAGTCTCCTTCAGACTGGATGTGAGGAGGAAGTTCTTTACCATGAGAGTGCTGAGAGGCTGGAATGGGTTACCCAGTGAGGTGGTTCAGGCCCCATCCCTGGAGGCACTTAAGGCCAGGCTGGATCAAGCTCTGGACAGCCTGATCTAGGGTAGGGCATCCTGGCTCATGGCAGTGGGGTTGGAACTAGATGATCCTGTGGTCCCTTCCAACCCTGACTGATTCTATGATTCTGTGATTCTATGACTTAATGCAGCCCCAGAATACAAGCAGCAATGGAACACCAAGCAGGGGAATAGAGAAGCTGCCAAGTGCAGTGCAAGCCAAGAAGATTCCCTGCACTGCTAAACATACATCTTCTATTTCTCAAGAAGCAAATTTTCTTCTTCACTCCCTTAATTGTTCAGAAAGTCATAGCAAGAACATCTTTGAGGGAAATTTGAATTGCAAAAGGGAATAAACTATAGAAGAAAACAAAATCAAACCCAAAAAAAGGCCCAGTGTATTATCATAGAATCAACCAGGTTGGAAGAGACCTCCAAGATCAGCCAGTCCAACCTAGCACCCAGCCCTACCCAATCAACTAGACCATGGCACTAAGTGCCTCAGCCAGGCTTTGCTTCAACACCTCCAGGGATGGTGACTCCACCACCTCCCTGGGCAGCCCATTCCAATGTCAATCACTCTCTCTGGCAACAACTTCCTCCTAACATCCAGCCTAGACCTCCTCTGGCACAACTTCAGACTGTGTCCCCTTGTTCTGTTGCTGCTTGCCTGGCAAAAGAGACCAACCTGGCTACAGCCTCCCTTCGGGTAGTTGTAGACAGCAATATATATCTCTATCTATATCAAGCTGTATAGCTATCCAAGGACCATGATGAAAGACAGGCATTCTAGCAGGAAATGTAACATTAAATAATAGAAATGCTGAAATATGTAATGGAATAACAAAGAACTGCATTTAGCCAGTACCACTTAGAGCAACCACCACATCTTACATTATATAGGGCTTTTCATCACATCCATGCAAAGGGTTAAGCACAATTGCCTCCATTCCCACTTGACTGCACAGAACAAAGCATCCAAACTGCACAAAGGTTTAACATTGCTGGCAATGAAAATTATCATTTGCACTGAAACTGTTGAAGTAATTTGAGAATTTGAGCTAAAACTACTGAAATTTGTATTGCTCAGGGCACCAGAAAGTGTTCTTACTAAGATCCATAGTTTGCTTTGATAGGGATTCTTTTTCTGTATAAACTGATGGCATTTACCTAGACCTAAGCAAAGCCTTTGACACTGTCCCACACCACATCCTGGTCTCCAAGCTGGTGACACATGGGTTTGAAGGGTGGACGATGAGATGAATAAAGGACTGGCTTGATGGCTGCACCCAAAGAGTGGCTGACAATGGGTCCATGTCCAAGTGGAGGTGGTGACAAATGGAGTCCTTCAGGGATCAGTCCTGGCACCAGTCTTGTTCAACATCTTTGTGGGTGCCAAGAACAGAGGCACTGAGTGCAGCCTCAGCAAGTTTGCTGCCCACACCAAGCTGTGTGGTGCAGCAGACAGGCTGGAGGGCAGGGATCCATCCAGAGGGACCTGGACAGGCTACAGAGGTGGACACAAACCAACCTCAGGTGGTTCAACAAGATCAAGTGCAAGGTCCAACATTGAGGCAATGCCAAGCACAAATCCAGGCTGGGCAGTGAGTGGCTGGAGAGCAGCCCTGAGGAGAGGGACTTGGGGGTGCTGGTGGATGAGAAGCTCAACATGAGCCAGCAGTGTGCACTTGCAGCCCAGAAAGCCAAGCAGAGCCTGGGCTGCAGCAGAAGTGTTTGCAGCAGGGTGAGGGAGGTGATTCTCCCCCTCTGCTCTGCTCTGCTGAGACCCTACCTGGAGTATTGCATCCAGTTCTGGGACCTCCATTACAAGAGGGATGTGGAGATGCTGGAGCATGTACTGAGAAGAGCCACAAGGATGCTCAGAGGGCTGGAGCAGCTCTGCTATGAGGGCAGACTGAAAGAGTTGGGGCTGTTCTTGTCTGGAGGAGGCTCCCAGGTGACCTTCTTGTGGCCTTCCAGTATCTGCAGGGGGCTACAAAAAAGCTGGGGAGGGACTTTTTAGGCTATCAGGGAGTGACAGGACTAGGGTGGATTAGAAGGGCTATGGCTAGTAGGTCGAGAGAGGTTCTCCTGCCCCTCTACTCTGCCCTGCTGAGGACACATCTGGAGTATTGTGTTCAGTTCTGCCCTCCCTCCCCTCCCAGTTCAAGAGGGTCATTGAACTGCTTGAAAGATTCCATAGCAGAGCCACAATTTTGATGAAAGGGAATGGAACCTCTCTCTTATGATGAGAGCCTGAGGGAGCTGGGGCTGTGCTGCTTGGAGAAGATGAGTCTGAGAGGTGACCTTATCAATGGATATAAATATGAGCAAGGTGAGTGCCAGGAGGCTGCAGCCAGGCTCTGCTGGGTGATGCCCAGTGCCAGACCAAGGGGCAATGTGTGGAAGCTGAGGCATAGGAAGTTTCTCTGAAACCTGAGGAGGAATTTTTTCCCTGTAAGGATGACAAAGCACTGGAAGAGGCTGCCCAGGGGAGGTGTGGAGTCTTCTTCTCTGGAGACAATCCAAACCCACCTGAATGCATTCCTGTGTGATCTGTTCTAGGACGTCCTGCTCTGGCAGGAGGGTTGGACTGGGTGAGCTTTGGAGGTCCCCTGACATTCTGTGTGATTCTGTATGAAGTACTGATAGTAACAAAACCAGCACACTACACTAAGCTTGTGATACAATAATACAGAGCTAGATGGCAATTAATAGTAGCACATACATTGGAGATTTAATCTGCTAAGACTAACACTTTGTAAAGCCCAAGAAAGGTTTTTAGTGATCCAGAACATTACTTATTTGCTTTGCCTCTCTGTCGAGCAGGATCAGTTCAAGTAGGTCTAATTAAATGGTGATCAATTTCTAATTAAGCTGGGCTTTGGATCTGGAAATATTATGCCATTGGAAACAAGCATGCATCAAAGTCTGGTTTATCAGGTCGGTTGCTATAACTGTATGAGAACAAGGTTATGAGCAGACCACAATCTACAAGGTAGCTGATACATGAAAAGTAGTATCTGGGCACTGAAACAAGTTGTAATTAAGAGACATTCAGGAATACCACAAGTACTGATGCTAGGATTGACTCCTGCTCTATTGTCTCAGTGAATTTGCAAAGAAACATGCTAAAGAAGAATTTGACTTTAAAAAAGTCTTTAAGTAGCCAGAAATAGAAGAGGAAAAACCCCACAGACCACATGAAACAAGCTATTTTAAAGTTGAAGATACTCTACACAGCATTCAGAGTTTGAGTAAGATTCATATTCCTAAGGTAGCATCAATCTTCCAACCCACACAACTGTAGAAAGACTCTTAGAGTGGTTCCAAGTTGGGAAATTGGGCACAGAAACAAAGTTGCTTTATCTGATAGGAGTAAATTCCAGTGATGGTCCTAAAAAGAACTAGTGACCACTGAATATAGGTACCTGTGGGTTGGGTTGTTCTTCCTCCTTTCTTCCCAAAGAAGCTTTTGGAGATTTTGCAGTGCCTTCTCCCAGTTCCCAGTGGAGCACAGAAGCTCTGGAGTGGTTTATTTCTCCTACAGTCAGACAGTACCCAGAACCTTCCCTGGCTGCTCTGCCCCACAGGAAGTCTGTTCATAAATCACTTTCCTAACATATTTTAACCCCAAGCATTAAGTGAAGTTCAAGTGGGCTACCAGGCATTTGAAGCTTAATTTCAGATGGCAAAAAGATCTCATGGCTGTTTTCTGTCTTGTGTGACTTAATTAGGTAAGAAGAAGAGGTGGAGAGAGAGAATGAGAGGTGGAGAGAGAGATTGGTGGAGAGAGAAAGATTGGTAAAGAGAGAGAGGGATTGATCCTGTAATGTGCCACTCAAGAGCCTTCTCCATTTAAGCACTTTTCCTCCAGGGGCAGAGATCATTACAAGACTATTAAACAAGATGATGGATTTGAACTCACTCAGAGAGAAATGAAGAGCTGTATAGGAGCTGTATTGGAGCTTCCTACTTTGCTATCTGTCCCCACATTTCATTATAAGTAGCATGTTTGTACTAGCTCAAACCAACTCAGCCTGCAATGTCTTTGCAGCAGATTCCTTTGGAATCATCCTGCAGAAGAAAATGAGAATTGTGTGCCTACTTCTGATGATCTAATAGCAATTAATCTGTGTGGGACACCTAATCAGCTATGTCTTTACTTCAGGGCAAAGAAATGCCCTTCTTCCCTGGAGAAGAGAAGGCTTCAAGAAGACCTTCCAGTATCTGAAGGGGACCCACAGGAAGGCAGGGGAGGGACTATTGACAAGGCCTTGTAATGACAGGACAAGGGGGAATGAGTTTAAAGTGGCAGAGGGGAGACTGAAACTAGATGTTAGGAGGAAGTTCTTTACAGTGAAGGTGGTGAGACACTGGCACAGGTTGTCCAGGGAGGTTGTGGCTGCTCCCTTCCTGGAGGTGTTGAAGGCCAGGTTGGATGAGGCCTTGAGCAACCTGTTCTAGTGGGAGGTGTCCCTGCCTATGTCAGGGGATTGGAACTGGATGAATCTTGAGGTGCCTTCCAGCCTAAACCATTCTCTGATTCTGTATTTCACATGTGTATTCCTGAATAAGAATGCACAAGACCTCAGCTTTATATGACTGGATAGTATAGGCTGGATGTTAGGAGGAAGTTGTTGGCAGAGAGAGTGATTGGCATTGGAAGGGGCTGCCCAGGGAGGTGGTGGAGTTGCCATCCCTGGAGGTGTTGAAGCGAAGCCTGGATGAGGCACTTAGTGCCATGGTCTGGTTGATTGGCTAGGGCTGTGTGCTAGACTGGACTGGCTGATCTTGGAGGTCTCTTCCAACCTGCTTGATTCTATAATTCTATGACTCATTGGCCTAAAATTGGTTAAAAAAAAAAAGGTTCATGCTTTAAAATATGTAATGGTTGATCAGGATGGTATTGATATCATATTGCCACTGGAAACTGTCTCAGTTCTGACCCTAAGGCCATTCTTCATATATAGAGTGCCATTTTAAATCAGGTGAATTACTCCTATGATGCTTCCATCACATGCCTATATTGAGTTGTTATAATTACTTCAACATGCCACAAGTATAACAGGTAGATATGGTGAAGTAGAAGGATGGACTATTTCCCACACACATATAAGAATAGTGTATTTCTTCAAAGTAAAGACATTGTGGCACAGATCAACCTGTGAGGAGGACATTAGGACAAGGAGCAATGGGTGTAAGTTGCAGCAAAAGTGGTTCTGCCTCCACACAAAGAGGAACTTCATTACTGGAAGGGTCCCAGAGCACTGGCACAGGCTCCCCAGAGAGGTTATGGGGTCTCCTTCTCTGGAGACTTTCAAGGCCTGCCTGGATGTGTTCTTCTGTGATGTGTGTTAGGATTGTCCTTCTCTGGCAGGGGGGTTAGACTCGCTGATCTCCTTGGGTCCCTCCAACCCCTCACACCTGCAATCCTGCCATCCTGTGAGGAAAAGTATGTAGGTGCACATTTCAGCCATGGCTGTCTCAATAAACACTGTGATATTTTACCCTGCCGTAACAGGTGACAACTTTAGCTCAAGAAGTTTCACAGCTAAGTAAGGATATGAAGAACGTGATGCACCTCCTGGAGAACCTGCTTACACCCCCAAAGCCTCCCGAGTTCTGTGCCATGCATGGCATATCTCAAAGTCCTACCCTGGAAAGTCTGCAGTCTCGAATGGCTTGGACTACACATCAACCCTGCAGGCACAAGCAAGCTGGCAACTTCCCCTGCACTAAAGCACAGTTTTACCGCAGCAGCACATTCTGTGATATCTGGAATACAGACCTGTCCTCGGTAGGCAGCAGCCCCCAAAGAACCGAACTGAACGTGAAAAATCCTCTGGACACTGAACTTTATTATACACCAGGTCTGCACAATTCCCCTTCCCAGTATCAGGTCATTCAGAAAGACAATTTACAATTCTTGGGGTGCACCTCTCCCCATTCAGACACTACCTTAACTCCTCTTCAGTCTATTTCGGCAACTCTCTCTTCTTCAGTATGCTCTTCATCAGAGACATCACTGCATCTCATGCTCCCCAGCAGATCTGAGGAAGGTAGCATTAGCCAAGGGGCAATCAGCTCATTAAGCCTTGAGAACTTGCCAGGATCGTGGGACCTGGAAGGAACAGCCAGAGTAGTTTCTGCACAGAGCCCAGATTTCCCGGTAGACCTCGCGAGGAGCACAAGGGATGTCAAAGATAAAGATTACCAAGCCATAGATGTATAATGAGAAACAGCAAAGTGGTACTGCAAGCATGTTCCACACACAGCTGCCAGTTTTCAAATTAGAGAGTACTGCATGACTGCTTCGTTTGACTTTTTCTCTGGTGATCATGAAGACTACAAACATAACAACTCAGATTTATAGGAAGAAAAGATATTACCAGTTACTACTATAGAAAACCAAAAGTCTCCTAGGTTCTAGAAGCATGCTGAAAAGCATTCTCTATACAGATATAGCTTACTGGTCTGTTTGGCAGACTTTTGTGACAGTCCAAAGACCCTGAGGGTCAGAGCAGCTGGAAGTCTCGCACAAAAGAGCTGTCGTGGGTGGCTTTTGTTCATCCAAGCAAAGGTTTTCCCTGGGTGTCCGACTGTTGTTCCCAAACAATTTCTGCGGCACTGTTTGCTTCAGGTGATTGTGGATCCTGCCGGTCTGTTTGTCAGTTCTGTGAAGGCAAAGGGACAATTATCGCTGCATGCCATCTAGACAATCAAATAGAGCTGGTAGAGAGTGGTTAGTTGTTGCACGTTGTTTGTCATGTAAATGAAAACTCTTAATTTCTCTAAAAAAATCCTATTTTTATATACTTGCTATGAAATGTACTTCAAAGCTCTTTAAACTATTTATAAGGAGGATAAGAGTTTGGTTTCATTTTGGCTAAAGCTTGCAGTTTCGACAAGAAGTGCACTACCATCAGGTGTTAGATCCAATACTATTTATTGTCGGGGTGCAGTGTAGCTTACAGATGGATTCTCTTTTATGTGCATGCAATTTGCAATGAATGTATTCATGCTGGTGGAACACAAATAAATTAAGGTATTTTATTTAAAGGATAAAAGCAGCTGGAATGTTGTATCCTAGACTAAACCACCTGTCACTGCTTCTTCTGTCGGTACGGTGCCAACATTAAGTGCATTTGGTTTGCATCCTGCTATTTCACTATGATTGATAAAAACAGCTCAAGATTTTACTACACATATCTGTTTGAGGGGTTTGGGATCTGGGCAGGAGAATTAAGAGGGATTAAAACCACTGAGCACAGTGAGGAATAATAACAGAGAAAACTGCAACAGCTAAGTTGCCCACCTGGACAGATGGGCAGAGTCCAAGGGGATGGTGTTCAATAGCTCCAAGTGCAGGGTGCTGCACTTTGGCCACAGCAACCCCATGCTGGGGTCGGAGTGGCTGGAGAGCAGCCAGACAGAGAGGGATCTGGGGGTGCTGATTGATACCCGCCTGAACATGAGCCAGCAGTGTGCCCAGGTGGCCTAGAGAGCCAGTGGCATCCTGGCCTGCATCAGGAATGGTGTGGTCAGCAGGAGCAGGGAGGTCATTCTGCCCCTGTACTCTGCACTGGTTAGACCACACCTTGAGTGTTGTGTTCAGTTCTGGGCCCCCCAGTTTAGGAGGGACATTGAGATGCTTGAGCGTGTCCAGAGAAGGGCGACGAGGCTGGGGAGAGGCCTTGAGCACAGCCCTATGAGGAGAGGCTGAGGGAGCTGGGATTGGTTAGCCTGGAGAAGAGGAGGCTCAGGGGAGACCTTATTGCTGTCTACAACTACCTGAGGGGTGGTTGTGGCCAGGAGGAGGTTGCTCTCTTCTCTCAGGTGGCCAGCGCCAGAACAAGAGGACACAGCCTCAGGCTGCACCAGGGGAAATTTAGGCTGGAGGTGAGGAGAAAGTTCTTCCCTGAGAGAGTCATTGGACACTGGAATGGGCTGCCCGGGGAGGTGGTGGAGTCGCCGTCCCTGGAGCTGTTCAAGGCAGGATTGGACGTGGCACTTGGTGCCATGGTCTGGCCTTGAGCTCTGTGGTAAAGGGTTGGACTTGATGATCTATGAGGTCTCTTCCAACCATGGTGATACTGTGATACTGTGATACTGTGATTGATTTTTTTTACTTAGATGTATGAAAGCCACCATAAGAGTTAATAAAGGTTGGGCAAATTATTTAATCCAGGATGTGATTTGATGCCCAAAGGGAATTTAAAGTCTCTTTTTTTTTTTCAGTATTTAATAGATTAGAAACTTAAATTGCTCTGGTGGAAGCAGAGCTATTGGTTTGCAGTGGAATTTTGATTTATAGGTTTAAATTTGCAGCATGCACATTATAGCTCAGGTTTTTCAGCCAGCCTTCACACATTTACAAATAAAGCTGGATGGTATGAAATGGAGGAGGAAATGATGCTTAATAATCGATGGAAAGTGGTGGCTGCTGTATAATTAACATTTTTACAGAGCACAGATTTAACTTCCATAAAAGGCTTCTGGGTTTTTTCACCTTAGAACTTAAAAATCTAAGTCTATTGTTAACACGTGAGTGTTAATACAAATACAAATCCTAGGTGATACTCTGTGCTCAACTTACATCCTTCCACACCTTTTTACCCACTGGCACAAACTGAGGATGAGATGTCCTCTGTCATTTTGAGCTGATGGAATTTTGTCAGTCTACAGCTCAGCATGGGTGGTTCTATAAAGGCTCCCTGATTTCTAATTGTATTTACTTCTAGGTGACCTAGAGAGGTGTTGGTGAAATGAGACATATCCTAGAGCTTTAGGGGGAAATCAGTAACAAATACCAGCAAGTCCAGGTCCATGGTATTTCTGAAACGATCATGGCTTGTCTTCAGCACTCTACCTAAGTCCACCCTGTCACAGGGCAGAAGGATGGGGCTGGAGGAGACTGCCTATCCCCTACACAAAGAGCAGCGGCATGTGGCAAAGCCCCTCTTGCGAGAAGTGAGGAGCTGCATAATGTGGGGCAGCAGGGATGAGGTCCCGGCCGAGCACTCAGAAGCTCAGTGGCGAAGCAGCACCACCTCTCCTCAGCAGCCAGCCAGCACATCAAACAGCTGTGCTACTCTCCTGCCCTCATCATACAGTGCAGATGCTGGTTTCTTGGGATGCGTGGACACAGCACAGCTGTCCTGATTCTTCACTGCTGCCTTCTTCAAGCCACGCAAGGTAACCTGCCCTCAAGCATTAATGAAATGCACAGATTGATCTATGCTCACCGTGTCATATGTATGCATCATATCATATGTATCAGCATAGGTTGGGGACTGACATGCTGGAGAGCAGTGAAGAGGAGACAGACTTGGGAGTCCTGCTGGATGGAAGGATGGCCATAAGCCAGCAGTGAGCTCCTGTGCCCAGGGAGGCCAATACCATTCTGAGGTGGATTAGAAAAGCTGTGGTTAGTAGGGTTGAGAGAGATTCTCTTGCCCCTCCACTTTGCCCTGGTGAGGACTCATCTGAAGTATTGTGTCCAGTTCTGGGCCCCCTAGCTCAAGAAAGACAGGGAGCTGCTTGAGAGACTCCAGCTCAGAGCCACAAAGATGATTAAGGAATTTGAACATCTTCCTTACGAGGAGAGCTTGAGGGAGCTGGGGCTGTGCTGCTTGGAGAGAAGACTAAGGGGTGACCTGATTCATGCTTATAAATATGTTCAGGGTGAGTGCTGGGAGGCTGGAGTCAGGCTCTGCTGGGTGATGCCCAGTGCCAGGACAAGGAGCAATGGGTGGAAGTTGAGGTATAGGAGACTCCATGTGAACTGAGGAAGAAGTTTTTCACTGTGAGGGTGACAGAGCACTGGAACAGGCTGCCCAAGGAGGTTGTGGAGTCTCCTTCTCTGGAGATATTCAAGAACCATCTGGATGCATTCCAGTGAGATCTGCTCTGGGTGATCCTGCTCTGGCAGAGGGCTGGACCAGATGATCTTTCAAGGTCCCTTCCAGTCCTGACATTCAAAGATTCAATGATATTCCATCCATTGCCTGGGACTGCACAAGCATTTGTCTATGATATTTAGTTCCAATATCACTTAATAATTTCCTTGCATAAAAAATGAGAACAGTGTTTGCCTTCTCATTTTATAAGCTAGACATATTTACAAGGGTGGGGAGGTACCAAAACTGGCTGCCCAGAGCTGTGGCTGCACCAGCTCTGAAATGAAGAGCTGAATAGGGCATTGAGCACTCTGGCCTAGTGAAAGATGTCTGTAGTCACCTGAAGGGGACTGGTATTTGGTCCCATGCAAACAAAACCATTTTCTGAGGCTATGTTTCTAGCCATTATAGATAACATTTGGGCTTTTTTTTTCTTGCCTGATGTAAAGGGTGGTGTCAGAAGACCGAATCTGGATGTTTTGTTCTCCTATGAGGACAGACTAAAAAAGTTAGGGCTGTTCAGTCTGGAGAAGAGGAGGTTCCCAGGTGACCTTCTTGTGGCCTTCCAGGATCTGAAGGGGGCTACAAAAAAGCTGAAGAGGGACTTCTGAGGCTCTCAGGGAGTGACAGGACTGGTGGGAATGGAGCAAAGCTGGAGATGGGTAGGTTCAGGCTGGATGTGAGGAGGAAGTTGTTGAGCATGAGAGTGGTGAGATCCTGGAATGGGTTGCCCAGGGAGGTGGTTGAGGTCTCATCCCTAGAGGCATTTAAGGCCAGGCTGGATGGTACCCTGGCCAGGCTGATCTAGGCTAGGGTGTCTGTGCCCATGGCAGGGGAGCTGGAACTAGATGATCCTTGTGGTCCCTTCCAACCTTGACTGATTCTATGATTCTATGTTCTCTTATTTTTTTTTTTTTGCGTGAGTTTTATGTAAATTTGTAAAAGTCAGTGAAAAGCAGAAGCCACTTTGCATCAATAGCCATAGCTGTAGTGCTGTACATTTAATTCTCAAGGGAAAAAGGCCTGTGTGGTACCTAAGAAGAAGTAGCACTGGAATAGCTGTCCTAAGTAGTTCCTTTTTTCTGCAAGCATCAGCTATTGTGCTGAAGGAAGTTGGCAAACACTGTGCCATTTGTATTGGCTCTAGCCTCAAAGAGCATTAATAGCCATTATCTGGGCTGCAGAGTGTCTGCAGGATGGGCATCCCACAGGTGAGCATGCAAGGAACTTAGGACAGGACAAGAGTTCATATCAGATCAAAAACAAGTAAAGAGGAAGGTCAGTAATACAGAAGTCTGGATTTGAAGGCTGGCTCAGGTTCAAACTCCCTGGCACCTCTGTGTTCCAGCCTCAAGAAAAGAATCTCCCAAGGTGCTTTTGTAGGAAAATATCTGGCACCCATGCAGCAAATCACAGGGAGAAATGAGAATTCCATGTTTGGAATGGAATGGTAATTTCCAAACAGAATTACCACGAGTAAAATCGTTTCTGTGTGCAGCATGACCATGGAAGCTTTCTGGGTTTCAAGCAATAACCACTGTAATGTTTTAGTGTCACCTTCAAAACACACTCATTATGAACATCAGTACAAGCATCTAGTGGGAGGTGTCCCTGCCTATGGCAGGGGGTTGGAACTAGATCATCTTTGAAGTCCTTTCCAACCTAAAGCATTCTGTGATCCTACATGAAAGTCTGAGCCATTTACTGTATTCTTTTGTGCACTAAACTTTACAAAAACAAAAATACAGAATTATTGTTTGTGTCAGGGTTGTTCTTCTCATCTAATTCTTCATCAGTTTACTTCCTAAATTTCCTACATGTTCTTCCTTTCTTGTATTTTGAGTAACTGTTAGTTCCTTCTTCTCCACAGTAACTACAATCTTGGTTTATTTTCCCACTTTATTTTTTTCCTCATCCATTTTCTTTCACATTGCCTTCTCCTCTATAGAAAATCACCAGTTTTGGACTACAGATTGTGCTGCAGAACCTCTGATGAATGTGCATAGCTGCTGTACCAACAGCTACCAGCATTCTACCGTATCAGAGACACAGCAAATCTTCCTTATTGACCACCTTCCTAACAACAGGTATAGCTTTATTTAGTGACAGAAAATTGCTGCTTGGTCTTTTGTAAAACATTGCACACTTAAATTCTTGTCTTGATTCTAGTTTAAATTTCCCAGAGACTCAACTAGAGCTAATTGAACCAATACAATTATAGATCATGGATCACAGAATCAACCAGGTTGGAAGACACCTCCAAGATCACCCAGTCCAACCAATCCCCCAGCCCTATCCAGTCAACCAGACCATAGAATCATAGAATCATAGAATCAACCAGGTTGGAAGAGACCTCCAAGATCATCCAGTCCAACCTAGCACCCAGCCCTAGACAATCAACCAGACCATGGCACTAAGTGCCTCAGCCAGGCTTTTCTTGAACACCTCCAGGGACGGTGCCTCCACCACCTCCCTGGGCAGCCCATTCCAATGCCAATCACTCTCTCTGTGAAGAACTTCTTCCTAATATCCAGCCTATACCTACCCTGGCACAACTTGAGACTGTGTCCCCTTGTTCTATTTCTGGTTGCCTGGGAGAAGAGGCCACCCCCCACCTGGCTACAATGCCCCTTCAGGTAGTTGTAGACAGCAATAAGGTCACCCCTGAGCCTCCTCTTCTCCAGGCTAAACAGGCCCAGCTCCCTCAACCTCTCCTCATAGGATTTGTGTTCCAGGCCCCTCACCAGCTTCGTTGCCCTTCTCTGGACATGTTCCAGCACCTCAACATCTCTCTTGAATTGAGGAGCCCAGAACTGGACACAGCACTCAAGGTGTGGCCTGACCAGTGCTGAGTACAGGGGCAGAATAACCTCCCTTGTCCTACTGGCCACACTATTCCTGATACAGGCCAGGATGCCATTGGCTCTCTTGGCCACCTGGGCACACTGCTGGCTCATCTTCAGCTTACTATCTATCAGTACCCCCAGGTCCCTTTCCTCCTGGCTGCTCTCCAGCCACTGAGTCCCCAGCCTATAGCGCTGCTTGGGGTTGTTGTGGCCAAAGTGCAGAACCCTGCACTTGGCCTTGTTAAATCTCATCCCAAGTGTCCCATCCAGTCTTTTCTTGAACACCTCCAGGGATGGTGACTCCACCACCTTCCTGGGCAGTCCATTCCAATGGGAAATATATAGGATGCCTTCCCCTCTCCCCCCCCCCCCACTTTTGAAAGAAAGGAATTAGGTGTAGATAGGAAAAGGTAGACCACACCCAAATAAAATAGTCTCACTTTGATTTGGAAGTTAAAAAAAAGAAAACTTTAACAATAAGTAAAAGTTATTTGAGGTAGGGGAGTTACAAAGAGGTATAGGGAAGGGAGGCAAGATATAAAGGGTATACATGTGCAATGAGATTGATGGCAATGGGTTTTGTCCACCTCGTGGAAGTATGGCACCATAGTAAAACAAAGAGCAGCAGCAACAAAAGGATGGTGCCAACAGGCAAGGAGGCAGGGCAAGAGAGAGAGAAAGAGGAAGTTCTCTTTTTATAGGAGGCTAGACAGGAAGTGGGAGTAGGCTAAACACTACATCTGGAGTAAGATTCAGACACACCCCCAGGGAGGAGTCAGGAGGACCTGGGGTCAGGGTCAAGAGCACTCCCCCAGAAAGGTTAACCCTTTACAATTATCTTAATAAACAGCAGGAACATAACAAGTACAGAGCATCGAAGGTGAGAAGCTGCCTATTCTTGATGCAAACAAGTATCACAGTATCATCAGGGTTGGAAGAGACCTCACAGATCATCAAGTCCAACCCTTTACCACAGAGCTCAAGGCTAGACCATGGCACCAAGTGCCACGTCCAACTCTGCCTTGAACAGCCCCAGGGACGGCGACTCCCGGGCAGCCCATTCCAGTGTCCAATGACTCTCTCAGGGAAGAACTTTCTCCTCACCTCCAGCCTAAATCTCCCCTGGCACAGCCTGAGGCTGTGTCCTCTCGTTCTGGTGCTGGCCACCTGAGAGAAGAGAGCAACCTCCTCCTGGCCACAACCTCCCCTCACGTAATTGTAGACATGAATAAGGTCTCTCCTGAGCCTCCTCTTCTCCAGGCTAACCAATCCCAGCTCCCTCAGCCTCTCCTCGTAGGGCTGTGCTCAAGGCCTCTCCCCAGCCTCGTCGCCCTTCTCTGGACAAGTATGTAAACATAAGGAGTCTTTCAACTGCTGATAAGAGGAGATCCTTTTAGCAACCAGTTGTTATGAAAAGCTTGTGTCTATACAGCTACTTATTAGCAAAAAAAAAGGAAACCAGAAGAATTGCAAAAACTGTCAGGAAAATTGACAACTTCCTCACTAGAGCCAGAGCACACAGTCCTCTGAGTCACTCATCATCCCTCATTTTCATTAAAAAAACCTAAATGGCATCATGGGATCATGGCAATGGGATCTTGACAAGATGGGCAGAGGCCAAAGGGGTAAGATTTAACAAGACTAAGTGCAGGGTTCTACACTTTGGCCACAACAACCCCAAGAAGAACTACAGGCTGGGGTCAGAGTGGCTGAGAGCAACCAGGCAGAGAAGGACCTGGGGATACTGGCAGATAGCAGGCTGAATATGAGCCAGCAGTGTGCCCAGGTGGCCAGGAGAGCCAATAACATCAGGTACAGTGTGGCCAGTAGGACAAGGCCTCATCCGGACCAGGATGCCATTAGCTCTCCTGGGCACATTGCTGGCTCCTGTTCAGCTACTATCTACCAGTACCCTCAGGTCTCTTTCTGCCTGGCTGCTCTCCAGCCTAGCTCTTTGAATAGGACAAGTTTAGCCCTTTTACTTCCAGAGCAGCAGTTTTACTATTTACCTGGTTTCTTTTTCTAATATTAGACTCTACCACTTCATAGTCACTACAGCTGGGGCAGCCTCTTACCTTAAGGTATTCCAAACCTTCTTTCTTTGTTATTACAAGCTCCAGCATCTGATGTGGTAGGCCTGATAGGCCCAAAAGAGGCTTATACATGTCCTGCCTTGCCTAGGCATGTTTTTCTGCCCCACCAGAGAGGCAAGCATGGGAAAAAACCACAAAGGAACCTGGAGTCACTGTGTCTGCCCTGTGGTAAACAAGGTACACACACTTGGCTTGTGCCTGCCTAGTGCAAGGTCTGTGCTGTTCCCAAATTAGGGAAAGGTGAGCCTGTGGCTTTGCCTAATACGGTAAGGTTTGGCTAACTGCCATCCTGAGTGGCTGTTCTGTGTCCAAGGGCAATTAATCTTGGCCCACATTGATAAAAGGAGATAGGCAGGTGAACAACCTGCTTTTGCTTCCCTGCTTTGCTTCCCTGCTCTGCTCCTGCTCTCTCTGCTGTGCCCAGCCCTGCTGCTACTGCACACTGCCTTAGTGCTGCCTGCTGAACTCCACTGCCGACAGTTACCAGGAGCAGACCCTGGATGCCTGCACACAATCAGCCTGTGTGGCCAGCTGACATCGTGCTGAGACTGCACCACATCTGTCTCTGCACCTGCAGGTCCTGCCTAGAATCCCTGCACACATACACAGATCATCCAGAAGAAGCCAGGAGAACAAGGTCAGAGATTGTCTGCATCCTGTCTTCAGAAGCCAGGAAGATTCAAGCCTCAATGTCCAACAAGACAGAGTCCCCTGAAAGCATTTGGGCACTGCCTGGACTGTGGCCAGCCCCTATGAGGGTAATAATAATTTGTGAGTAAATGATTAAATGCCTCTTTGTAATTGTCTGCTGCCTGCTGCCACAGAGCAGAAAGAGCTTGGGCCCAGCTACTGGGCAAGCAGCACATTGGCCGCAAGTGGCGTTTGACCGCAGAAACTTTCTCTTCCTAGTTCAATTATTGCTCAAATATTTTGCTGGTTATTACTAGATCTGGATATTATCCATAGGATATTTCCATAACTGTGTAAGAACCGAAATATTATTAAAATGAATGGTCAGGGGTGGTGAGAGTTCTGAATAGCACCATTAATAAACAGTATTAATTTTGGAAAATATCAGTTAATTTCCCCTCTGCAGCAGCATCACACATCTCCCTCACTGGTTCTTCAACCACCTGCACCAGAGAGTTGAGTAATTATTCACATTGTGACAGAAACTGGAGTACCTACAAGAGTTCAGGGTTCTGTTGTATTCATCTGTTGTGAAGGGCCTGTTGGCCTGAAAGCAGGCTTAATTATGCCTTGCCCTGCCTGGGCATGTCTCTCTGCCTGTACCAGGGGTAAACGAGCACAAAGGGGCACAACAGATCTGGTGCCATAAAGGCAGTTGCCCAGGACACCTGACTGTGTAAGCCCCACACACCCAGCTCGTGCCTGCCTACTGCCAGGTCCATGTGATTCCCATATTCGGAGTCCAGGCCTGTGGCTTTTGCCTAGTATGGTAAGGTTTGGCTGACTGCCAACCTGATTGGTCATTCTAGTGGCCAATGGGCTATTAATTCTCGACCCACATTTAATAAATAGGGGTACACAGGCTCACATGTTTGCTCCCCCACATTGCTTCCTTGCCTGCCTGCATTCTATCGGCCTGAATAACCAGCGTTAGACCCGTGCTCAGACCGCACAGCATTCTGCCTCTGCACCTGAGATCCTGCCTACTTACCCCTGGAGAGAGCACCCAGAAGAAATCAGCAGCACAAGGTCAGAGATTGTCATTTCCCCTGAAGCCAGAGGATTCCAGCCTCAAAGTCCACAGGCAGAGACCCTGAAGAATTGGACACTAGGCATAGGCTGTGACGTAGCCCAGGAGGGTGATTATTGATTAATCAGAATTGTGAGTAAATTAATGCCTCTGTAATTTCTATTATCTCTGCCATAGAGCAGAAAAACAGTTTTCAGCCCACTCTGCTGGGCAAATAGTATATAGACCCCAAGTGGCATTAAGCCACGGGCAAAAATGCTCTCTCTGTTAATGTATGCTAGCTGTTATAATAGTTAATGTTTGATACATATGCCCATAATGTCTTCATAACCGTGTTAGAATCCATATTAGTATTAAAGTTCAGTGGTTGGGGGTGGTGAGAGTTGAAAATACTGAAGTTAATAACTACATATTTTTATAAAATACCCTCTTGCATCAGTTAATTTCTCCCCTCCGCCACAACCGGCGTAGGTGGCAGAATACCCCTCCGCGACATCGTCACAGTATACAAGGTTAATAGGAAGTTTGGAAAGCTTTCAAACTAACTTAGCAAGGAGTAGCAACAAAAAAAAGGAGGAAAAAGAGCATGAAAAACTTATCTAAAGTCCTGCGAAGGCTTGTAGAGAAGAAGGAGCTGAGCATTGAGCTGCCTGGGCGTGGACCTTTCTGCCCAGCGAGGCAGCAGCAGGCAGGAATGGCCTCCCCCCCCGCCCTGCTACCTTGCAGGGGAGTAGCAACATGTGGCTGCACCATGAAGCCCTGGGAAAGCAGAAAGTGTTTGCAAACACTATTGTTAAAGGATTCCCAGCACTGCTTTGTACAAAACTAGGTTACCTACAAACCAGACACTTGGGAGAGTTGTCTGCAGTCTTAGCTGTGCAGCACAGCAGTGTCTGTAAGACTGCTTGTCAGTTTCTGCAAGCAGGTGCTTGAATTATGCCAGTCAGTTTGGTAATTAATTAGCCTTTTTGTGTCTGCATGGTGGGAAAAAAATAGCCTCTAAATGACTTGTGTAATGCTTGTATGGCACCTGAATTCCCAGGTTAGCCATAGCAGCAGAGCAGCCCTTTTCTTAACATGCTATTAGTCAAAAAAAATCACATCTGGGCAACACCTGTGCATTTTAGTGCCTGTGAGGACAAAATCTGCCTTGGCCAGGTATTTTCAGAGGCAGGAAGGCAGGCAATGTGTGCTAGCAATACACAGTGCACCTGCTGACTATGCACATACACCTGCCCAAGCCTCACTGTTGCTGCAGTCAGCACTCAGGAGTCCTTCAGGGACATTTTAACTGCTGCATTTTCACATCTTCTAGGTCTTTTTCCCTAGCCATCATGGAAGCAGAAGTAGAAAGAGCTCAGCTCCTATCTGAAAGTGGAGATAAACTACAGCTTGCGCAACACTGTAACTGAAATTAAACTGCAAAAAGGAAAGAGTATGTCATAGAATCATAGAATCAACCAGGAAGAGACCTCCAACATCATCCAGGCCAACCTAGCACCCAGCCCTAGACCATGGCACTAAGTGCCCCATCCAGACTTTTCTTCAACACCTCCAAGGATGGTGACTCCACCTCTTCCCTGGGCAGCCCATTCCAATGCCAATCACTTTCTCTGCCAACAACTTCCTCCTAACATCCAGCCTAGACCTGCCCTGACACAACTTGAGACTGTGTGCCCTTGTTCTGTTGCTGTCCCATATTGCCTACCAGTAAAACCTTGATGTAAGTTCATACATATAGAGACACTCATCTGGCTAAAGAAAAAGTTATCAAGTTTTGGAATGGTAACAGGTTCACTCCAAATAAGCAACAATGAGACACTTTACAGTTACTTGCAGCCAAAATTCCTATTTAGAATCTGAATAAATTCAGTATTGTCAACAGAGTTTGATAACTCACTGCTAAATTAGTTTGTGCTATTGAAGTGAATAGGAAAACACATTCACAGCTCCTTGTGTGAAAGAATGGGGCTAGCACAGGAGCCTTCCTCCAAAAACACTGCCTTCTTTCTACAGATATGGAGCCTAGATACTTTATTATATCTTTGACTTAAATAAAAACAGAGCCTCCTCTACTCATACCCTTCAACATCTTAGCTTCAACTGACTTCAGACTGTCTTATGCATATTATTGCGGACATACCTCACGTTCCATTTAAACTCTCTACATGTGGCAGTTGGTCCAAGGTTGCCTACTGCAGTGTCCTGGTTAAAAGTCTAAAATAGGCCTGACACAGGACCTTCCTCTTGTCCTTTCCAAGACCATTTGGTGATTAAATCTGCCAGCTGTCATCTCTCCAGCACGACTTTTGCCTACCACTGTTAGTGGCATTTGTTCTGCAAACTACATTTGAGAAGTAAAAGCTACCTGCAATGAGACAGTTCCCAGCTCTCTCTCTCAGTAATAACAGCACTGAACTTTCCAGCCATATCCAAGTCTAATCTGGAGAGTTTATGACAAGTTCCAAATATTTCTAGGGGTCCCCTGCCAGCACTAAGCTGAGTTCTGCAGAGTAGAACACTTACATTTTTTTCATAGTAATAAATGTCAGTGATATAAACCAATCTTTTTTTCCCTTTAACTACAGTTTATTGGATTTCTCCAGCCAGGCTGTGACTTTCATTTGGCCTCAACTTTCCTGAGTGAACTCTTAATTCTTCACGTTGATGTCAATCCGTTTCACTTCTACTTTCCCCATTATAGTTTGGTTTAAAACAGAATATGATGAGTTAGAAATAATCATTCTTCTCTCCACAGGGACAAGTTGTCTGATTCTGAGCTTGTTTTGCTTTTCACCTGTGCAAATTCTGTCACGTGAGTAACATCACTGTAAGAGGAAAGGCTTAAATGTGAGATAAAAGGATTTCATTCTTTTGTTCCAAAAGCATAGAATCAGTCAGGGTTGGAAGGGACCACAAGGATCATCTAGTTCCAACCTCCATGCCATGGGCACAAACACCCTACCCTAGATCAGGCTTGGCCACAGCATCAATCTCAACCAGCCTGGCCTTAAGCACCTCCAGGGATGGGGTCTCAACCACCTCTCTCGGCAACCCATTCCAGGCTCTCACCACTCTCATGCTCAACAACTTCCTCCTCACATCCAGTCTGAACCTACCCATCCCCAGCTGAATATTGAAGCTGCTGACCTACACCGAGTGT
This sequence comes from Pogoniulus pusillus, assembly GCF_015220805.1. NCBI lineage: Eukaryota > Metazoa > Chordata > Aves > Piciformes > Lybiidae > Pogoniulus > Pogoniulus pusillus. Next base: position 3,731,680 of record NC_087291.1, on the reverse strand, counting down.
AAATATATAATGCCATTATTGTATGTATGCTTCTTCGGTGTCTGTTACAGGTTTTATTTTTGGCACAGGTGCAAGGTAGCCCAGAATAATATGTTTTGTAAATAATGACTGTGAAAGGCCCTGCATTTTATTCTGTTATTGTTTTCATTAATAAATAGATGAGCCATCAGAAGAGTGGAAAGCAGGCAAAGTAGTACATGTACTGTGTCCAGTTCTGGGCTCCTCAGTTCAAGAGAGATGTTGAGAGGCTGAAAGGTGTCCAGAGAAGGGCAACAAAGCTGGTGAGGGGCCTGGAGCACAGCCCTGGGAGGAGAGGCTGAGGGAGCTGGGGGTGTGCAGCCTGCAGAAGAGGAGGCTCAGGGCAGACCTCATTGCTGTCTACAACTACCTGAAGGAAGGCTGTAGCCAGGTGGGGTTGGTCTCTTCTTCTAGGCAACCAGCAACAGAAGGAGGGGACACAGTCTCAAGTTGTGCCAGGGCAGGTCTAGGCTGAATGTTAGGTGGAGTTTGTTGGCAGAGAGAGTGATTGGCATTGGAAAGGGCTGCCCAGGGAGGTGGTGGAGTCACCGTCCCTGAAGGTGTTGAAGAAAAGCCTGGCTGAGGCACTTAGTGCCATGTAGATGTCTAGTTGCTTGTCTAGGGCTGGGTGCTAGGTTGGACTGGCTGATCTTGGAGGTCTCTTGCAACCTGGTTGATTCTATGATTCATTGCCAGTTAGGAGAAAAATATGTGAAAAACAAGGAGAGACAGAAAGTGCAAGGGAGCAGAAAGAATCACCACCACTCAGGAAGATAATTACAAGAGCCTATTAACCATAAGCTCAAAAGCAATCTCTAGGCATCATTCTGAAGCTGGTATGATTACAAGAGCTCTCTGCCATACAAGACAAACCTCAGGAGTTCAGTTTTTAGGGCTGAACTCTTCCCCAGATAACATCAGGAACAAAAATCAAACAGACAAATGATTCCAATTCTTGTTTTCAATGCCTGCTGGAGGGCAATGACAGAAACCCAGGACCTGCATTAAGCTGCCTGGTGATTTAAGGCACACCAGAAACTACTCAGGAAGGTTTTGCCCCTTGCAGGTCATGGTTTTGATAGTGCATCCTAGATTTGGTTTTCTGCACGGGCTCTGCCACAGAAATATCACCACCACAGTGTAAATGATGTCAATGTCAGACGGAATGCTTTTATGGTCATCCACAGCAATTGCTCTCCTATTTTCACTTGAATTATGCTGTTGCCTAGTAGTGGTCACCATAGTGAAAAATTATTCCTGGTCTTCAGCTTCTATTTCACTTCAGAAAAATCCTTTTTGTTTGTTTGCTTTTATTTCTTACTTGTGTTTAGCGTTTTCAAGTATCTTTGAGGCATGCATTTCCCTTGAATAGGCACCAAGTCCATGTGTTAAATCTATATTAAAGTGCTTTGTGGAAATATTCAGAGGAGCCACTTTCCCTTGTGAAAGGTCCAACCTGCCTTACTCACTGCAACTAAACAGCATGAGAAAGAGAGAGACCTGCAGGCCACTTGGAGCTCCTCAGGGGGGTTCATGCCTATTCTAGACTACTGCCAGTCTTAATTTGCATTCCAATTTGTTATCTTACATTTCCCTAGAAGCAGTTTTGTGAGGTTTCTACCCTTTTCTCCTAAATTTTGGGTTATTCTGTTCCATACCTTCATAGTGTTTTTCTCCTTCACTGTAAGAGGGGAGGATTGGTATGCAGTTGATTTGACTTAGGGGCAACAGGCCAATAGCTGCCAGGTTACCAGAGATAAGAACAGGAGCTGTGAGCTTTATACAAGTGATAACGCTGAAAAAAACAAGAGCCTGCAAGTACTATCCCTGTAATCAGAGGCTGGAATGTGGTGTTGGCTGAACAGTGTGTGGAGCCAGCACTGACCTTGAACGGCTCCACAGACAACAACCAGCTGCAGGGGGAGCTGAAGATGAGGAAGGCTCCCCTTGCTAGGGGGGTCTCATGACCACTGAAGTCACCAATGCACATGGTCAGTAGGGAAAGTGGTCATGTAACAAACAGTGAACTGAGGGAGGAGCTTAGTTCTGCTTGGTTCAGCCTTCTGGGGTGTCCTGGCCACACACCACAGAATTCTGAGCACATCTTAACTGAGAGCGTAAGTGGCTGAGCTGTGAGTAGCACCAGTGGCACCAGTGCAACAGGTGCTGGTCCACAGTGGGGACACCTACCTTTTGAGACAGCAGCTGACCAGCTCTGCTATCCATGCATCTCAGGAGCTGTGCTGGCCAGTGGGATAGGGTGAGTATAGGCTGCCCTTTGACCAATAGAGCTACTTGGGATTGTTTGTCATATCTTACTCAGCATTGCAGTGTCTCCCTACAGCTGTAGCATGTGAGCCACAGCTATTGTGGTTTCCAGTACACCTTTCTCGTTATGGTTTTAGTGTTTAAGCTATAATAAAGTATTGAAACTGTAACCAAAGGGGGGTACTTATGTGTGAGAGCATTCCCCAGTCCCCAAAGAACTCACTGCAACATTGATGTGAGCTGTTGCCCATAAGAATAAAAGCACCTTAACTCCATTCTCCAGCTCAAGAAAGAGGGAACATTCTCATCCATCCACAGGCTTTAAGGTTTGCAAATCAAAGCTAACATACCTTTTGCTTCAAATAATGAGAAAGTGGATATTTTTCTTCTCCTTTCTACCTGTAGCTCCTCAGGGCGCAAGGCTGAGCTAGCATTGATATTGATGTGCCACAAAAACAGACACTTTCAAACCACCAGAATTAGAGTTCCACTCATAGTGATGGGATAGAAGTTGTACAAAGTTGTACACTAAGAACTCAAAGACAGGTAGAGCAATCTCTGTTACACATGAAACATGAAGTTCTGACAGACTCACAGGTTATGAAAGTATCCCAAGTACAGCTCACTGGGAATTTCCAGGTGGAACAGGTTTAACTGAAACGTTTGGAATTGCTGAACTTGAAACGCCTTCCAAAATAGTATCTATTGTCACTGGTGTTTAACAAAACAGAGAGTTCCCAGAGATTATCCTTCTAGTCTCTGAGTTTTCCAAGGCTGCTTTTCCAAGGCAGACCATGCTGTAGCAGAATACCACAGGTTTTTTTACCTTTTTTAATACCAAACTGGGGGGGCACTGGAAATTTGAACCATATATTCTAAGGAACCCTAAAGCTTAATCCCTAATTTTTAAGAACTCATCTTTAAAGTTTCAGAAACTGTGTGAGTAAATATGCAGTTAGGAAAGTGAAAGTAAGAAAAGGTTATAAAAGGCTTTCAAAAAAGTCTGCTGTTAACTTCAGATGTAGCTTGAATACACCTTGATACACCTCAAGTACTGTGTCCAGTTCTGGGGTCCTCAACTCAAGAGAGATGTTGAGGTGCTGGAAGGTGTCCAGAGAAGGGCAACAAAGCTGGTGAGGGGCCTGGAGCACAAACCCTATGAGGAGAGGCTGAGGGAGTTGGGAGTGTGCAGCCTGCAGAAGAGGAGGCTCAGGGCAGAGCTCATTGCTGTCTACAACTACCTGAAGGGAGACTGTAGCCAGGTGGGGTTGGTCTCTTCTGCCAGGCAACCAGCAACAGAACAAGGGGACACAGTCTCAAGTTGTGTCGGGGGAGGTCTAGGCTGGATGTTAGGAGGAAGTTGTTGGCAGAGAGAGTGATTGGCATTGGAATGGGCTGCCCAGGGAGGTGGTAGAGTCGCCATCCCTGGAGATGTTGAAGCAAAGCCTGAATGAGGCATTTAGTGCCATGGTCTGGTTGACTGGCTAGGGCTGGGTGCTAGGTTGGACTGGATGATCTTGGAGGTCTCTTCCAACCTGGTTGATTCTATGATTCTATGATTCTATGAAAACAGAAGGAGGAAGAGCATAAAAACACGCCTAGGCAAGGCAGGACATGGATAAGCCTATTTTGGACTATCAGGCCTATCATGACCTCTGCAAATACAATCAATATGCTGCCAAAATAGATTTGTTCATGAGATCCTCAAAAATTATTTTCAGATGCATTTAAAATTCTTTGGCTCTTATTAAATAGTTCTTATTTTCTTTCCTTCAATAATTCATTGTTTTTCATGCTGTAGGAATGGGAGAACAAATTTCAATCCTGCAGGCACTTTTCTGCTTGTCTATTTACACAACACTTTTGTTAACAAGCACACCTCCCTGAGAAGTCTGAACTGTCACAGAGCATTTGATTAGCTAAGGTAAGAATCAAGTTCCACCCTGGGCAGGCCCATAACACCAACAATGATACACTTCAGCCCTCCCACCCTGTTCCATCAACACTCAGACAAAGCATTAAGTACCTAAAGGAAAGAGCAGCCAGTTGAATAGCTAATAAATGTCATAACTGGAGACTAAAGTTTCCTGAGGTACTCTCCACTTCAGGTAAAACCACTGAGTTACAGTTTACTGCAAGAAAGACAGTATAGTTAAGGTTAAGAGTTTATTATAGAATATTATAGAATATTAAAAATATTTTTCTTAAGTCTTTTCTGTATATTAATATAGAATTATAGGATAAGGATTATATAAAAAGAAAATAATAATAATAATAATAATAATAATAATAATAATAATAATAATAATAATAAAAGAGGGGATATGAGGGCAGCCACCCTGAAAGAGGGACTACCTGAAGGGACACTGTAGCCAGGTGGGGGTTGGTCTCTTCTCCCAGACAAGCAGCAACACAACAAGGGGACACAGTCTCAAGTTGTGCCAGGGGAGGTCTAGGCTGGATGTTAGGAGGAAGTTGTTGGCAGAGAGAGTGATTGGCATTGGAATGGGCTGCCCAGGGTGGTGGTGGAGGCACCGTCCCTGGAGGTGTTGAAGCAAAGCCTGGATGAGGCACTTAGTGCCATGGTCTGGTTGATTGGCTAGGGCTGGGTGCTAGACTGGACTGGCTGATCTTGGAGGTCTCTTCCAACCTGGTTGATTCTATGATTCTATGATAACAACCCCTGATTATTAGCAGTTTTAATGCCAATGATTCTTTTGAGAAAAGGGAGAGAAGAAAAAATTGGGAAAGTCTCTGGTCACATCATACAGAGAGATTCACCCCAGGGATTCTTTTTCTGGTTTATGCAATTGTTCAGGTATATTTACAGGCTTCTGATGGATACCAGCTCAGAAGACAGATACTGTGTCAAGAGCTTGAATGCTGAGGTAATGGTTGTGTGAGAAATATATCTTTGATCTGATCAATTTGTGGCAAGAGGTCACAGACAGGGAGAAAGGGGGACTTCGAATGGAACTACATTCCTCTTTGCACCACCATCGCACAGGTATGCAATAGGCTTGAGATATCAGTAATAAGTAACTAGAAACTAGAAAGGTTGGTGGAGGAGGAGGCATGTGGAAGAGACAGCCTTTTTGCATAAGCAAAGGGAGGAAAGGGGGATTTGAATGCACCACCTTTTTTGCATGAGCAAACAGAGGAATACAAAGGAGTTTGGAGTTCATGGAAAGGACACTTGAGGAAGACCCTTTACTTCATCACTGAAGACCACCGGATAAAAAGAGACATGCATGGAAGAAACACCTCCCATTCCTAACACTGATAAGGAAAACCCAACCTTTTCTTAGAATTAGTAATGAATATGTAATAGAATAGGGTATAAAAAGAGAAAACTGAAGGCAAAGTGTGTGTGCTAGGGTAGAGCAGAGCCTCCCTGCGCACACAGGCCTGTACATTGCTTGATTCCTGCAACTCTATTAAAAGCTTTATTTTTGCATGAACCTAAGTTTATGTCTGTTATTTATGACAGCCAGAATCTTTTTTGTGCAACAGAAAGGGGGAAATGTAGGATCACAGGTCGTTAATGAAGAACAATGGACCAGTTGCAACATAGCCTTGGGCAAAAACTGTCTGAGTCAGCGTGATCCTGAACATTGTGCAAGAGAAAAGAATGAGAACTTACAGATTAGGAGGAGCAAGGAAACAGGACCTTGTTTTCTGATGAATATGCTAAGGCTGTTGCTCAGTGGGAACCAGATGTGGCAGACAGATTTTAGATTAGAAGAAGAGATGATTTTTCATGTGATTGTTGCGGAGAGCAGGAATTAATATGTGGCCAAGTCGGGAATTTATCAAAAATAGTTATTTTTTATTTTCCCAAAAACCCACCCCAAAACTATATATACAAAGATTAATTTAGTTTAATAAGCAGATTCAGTCGCTTGAGAATTAAACTACAAGGATAATAATCTGACTATTTCGGAAGTCAGAAGTTGGAAAAGGCCTCAGCTATTAATTAATAGAGATTTCTTACTAAATTAAGCTAAGCCAAATAACTCACTCAGGCTGGCTCGTGCGGTCTGTCCTTCTCTTCCTTTCCAGCGGCTGCAGGTGAATCGTTAAGAGGTCGTTAAGGGTCGTTAGGCACACAAAGGTGTCAATAGGAAAGCAAATGCTTTGAAGGTCTCTGCAGTCCAGGCACAGGGGAGTGTGTGAGCTCAGGCAGACACATACGTCCAGGCACAGGCAAACTCCAAAGCGGGAACCCCAAAGGCGGGAAGACCCCCAATAGTTATAACCTTTGCTAGACAAAGGGCAGAGTTACCACACCTTAGGCGCGAAAGTGCACGGCCAATCCCAGCCTGGCTCCAGCGCGGGAACTCACGGGGCAGTCCTCCCCCTTTTCACGGGGCAGTCCTCCCCCCCCTTCACAGCTGCAGGGCAGGTGAGGGGGGAGGGAAACCAGGTGGCTTTTCCCCTTCCCCCCGAAGTCCGGGCAGGAGAGGAATTTAGGGGTACAGGACTCCAGGACAGTGATAAAATGACCAATCAATAGGTACAAGCTTTAAGCCTAGATCACATATATATCCCTGTATGTTGCCTAATAAAATCGGAACTTAGCTTGCATCAAGCTGCCTCCCTGTCCCTTCATCGCAGCAAGACAGGAGTTCTAAGACTCCAGTGCTGTATCAAAAATATGGCTGTGCTGGTTTAACAATTCCTTTTCATTCATTTAAAATCAAATGTTAAAATCCTGAAAGCAAACTACTGCACATCTACCCAAAAGAGAACTACAGTTTAAGGAGGAACTTCTTGAAGGGTGATGGAGCACCGGACCAGGCTGTCCAGAGTTTGCATCTTTGAATTTGTTCCTCCGTGACCTTCTTTAGGTGGCCTTGCCTTGGCAGGGCAGTTGGAGTTGGTGATCTTCAGAGGTCCTTTTGAAACCCTAGCATTCTGTGATCCTCTGATTTTCAAACTTGCCATTCATTAAAAACTCTCAGAACTGATTGGTTCCTGTACAAAATGAACCACCTGAGCACTTACATTATCAGTGAACTTAAACCAAATTGTCTTGGGTTCAAATGCAGGTTCCCAGAGACTCTAATAAATTTAATAGACCCAATGACAATTTATAGAATTTATAGAGTGTCCTCCCTTCTTCCCCCTCCTTTTCCCAAAGATAGGGGGGAGAGAGAGAGAGAGGTAAGCACACACAAATAAATCAATCTCACTCGGTTTGGAAGTAAAAAAAAGGAAAAGTTTAACAATAACTTAGAAAAGGTATTGGAGGTAGGGGAGTTTACAAAGGATAAGGAAGGGAAAACAGCAAAATACAACAAGGGATGGATACAACCTGAGCAATGTGATGGTGTCTCTGCCTCGTGGCTGCCACGTGGTGTGCTGGTATGCAGTGTGTGTGTGTGTGTCAAGAGGGAGCGAAGAAAAGAGAGCGAGGAGCAGGAAGCTTCTCTGTTTTATAGGACAGGAAGTGGGGGGAGTGGGCTAACCATCACCTGGAGTGTGGCCCACCCCTGGGGAGGGGCCAAGACCCCTAGGGTCAGGTTCAGGGTTACGCCCCCCCCTGGAGTGTTAACCCTATACACACATTCATTTATTTTTGCCATCTATAGAATCATAGAATCAACCAGGTTGGAAGAAACCTTCAAGATCATCCCATTCAACCTAGCACCCAACCCTAGCCAAGCAACTAGACCATGGCACTAAGTGCCTCATTCAGGCTTTTCTTGAACACCTCCACGGATGGTGACTCCACCACCTCCCTGGGCAGCCCATTCCAATGCTAATCACTCTTTTCATGAAGAACTTCCTCCTAACATCCAGCCTAGACCTGCCCTGGCACAACTTGAGACTGTGTCCCCTTGTTCTATTGCTGGTTGTCTGGGAGAAGAGATCAACTCCCACCTGGCTACAGCCTCCCTTCAGTTGGTTGTAGACAGCAATGAAGTCACTCCTAATCCTATTCTTCTCCAGGCTAAACAACACCAAATGTACTGCTATGTACTTCTACATTTGCTGTAGATAACCAAAATAGTTCTAAATGTCAAACAATTCAAGGTTAGACTGTGTGTGGAAAGACAAGCTAACCAAAAAAAAGGAAAAAAAAAAAAGAAGATAAAATTCCAAGAGAAATCAATCCAGGCTACCCAGCTGGAGCTGAACTCCTCTCCTACTTCCTTCTCATTCTCCTTATTCTAGTTCTGCCTCCTCCATTTCACAAGTGAAAGAAACAATGAACTCCCAAATTGAGTTTCCTTAAGGAAGTCCATTAACAACTGGATCAACTTCCAGCAAATTATCTCAGCTCAGACTCAATGGCTCCTTTTGCCACACAGCAGGTTTTATCCCTGGGATCTGGATACACCTGTGTGCAGGAAGTGAAGGACTTTATACCCTGGGTGGTCTTCAGCTGTTGTTTTAATTTGCTTCCTAACCAAAAGGGTTCAAGACAGTTGTGATAATCCTTCAAAAGAAGAGCCACAAAAACAGTAATAAGCCTCTGGGGAGGAAGACACTTCTGCTCTAATAGGAGAGGAGCAAGGAAAACAAGGTGAGAAGCAATGAGCAAAAATTCATGAGGGAGTTTTCTCTGTGCTAAAAATAATATCAGCAGAGCTGATAATTGCAGGGAATGGCAACAAGCAGGCAGGAGCCCCAGGACAGGAATGGCCACACAAAAGTACAATGCCAGGATTTTGACAGTTAAAAAGCCTCTGGGATGCTTGACAGCTAACAGCAGTGTGGGACCTGACAGCAAGGCACAAATTAACTGTGTACATACGTAGTCTGTGACAATCCATGCCTCTACAAGTTTCCTTTCCTGTAGAGAGGGTACTTAAATTGCTGAAAAAGCAGCAGCACAGACAGGAGTAGTGGTGATAAATAGTCATACTAGTGATGAAACCAGAAGCAGGCATGAGATCTCGAGTCATGGGTCAGCTTCTCTCCAACCACCCATACTGACTCTCAAACTTTGCTAAGAGCTTAACTCACCAGCTTGCTCTTGCCATACCTTGCTGTCAATGTACTTTCTGTGTTGGTTGGGCAACTGTTTGTCCATCAACACTCACAGCCCAGTCACCTGTTAGTTGGCACAAGCCATTTAAATGCTCAAGAATTACATGATCCATCTTAAAAGTTCCACTGAGTTCCAGGTGACACCAAAAGTAGAGGCTGTGACCTTGTTATCTTGCTCACTGTTATGCTGGGGTTAGGCAGAACTGAACAATCTGAGAAAATAAGGAGAGTAAGCAGGAATGAGTAATTGAACTGATAAAGAGGCACAGCTGCAGAGGGGTGGCCTTGGGAGGCTAGCAGAGGAGATGTGATCTGTTCTGAGCTGTGCGATGAGGGCAGGCTGGTCAGCCCTGGGAACAAGCAATGTTGTGGCTAAGCTGCACAAAAGGGGGATTAAGGGGGGCAGTTGGTCAGGTCTGCCTCTGTGCATGTGGACAGCCCATCTCTGCCTATGTAAGCCTATCAAAGCACATGCCCCTGTACAGAACTCCACTCTATAGGTATCAGGCTTAGCCTCCATAAACAGATTGACCATTATGCATCACATTGGTGTCTCTCCCTCTCCCACATGGCCTAGAAGAGAGGCCAACTCAACATTGTTGTGGAGGGGAAATTAATTAATGTAAGGTGATATTTATCCAAAATTACTGGTTTATTAATTTTGATATTCAGAACTCCCACCACCCCCAACCACTAATTTTAATACTAATGGGTTCTTATGAAATCATTTCACAGAGGAATAACTAGATCTAGAAATAACTTGCAAAAAAATGTATAAACATTAACTGAACTGGAAGAGGAGGTTCCTGTGGTCAAATGCCACTTGCAATCAATATACTGCTTGCCCACTAGATGGGCTCAAGGAGCTCCTTTCTGCTTATGGCAGAAGGTAATTGGTGAATTACAAGAGGATTTAAATGTTTACTCATAAAATATTATCTCCCAACTCATGGGGCTAGTTACAGCTTCAGACAGTACCCATATGCTTTCAGGGAATTCTGTTACTGTCTTGTCAGCCATTGAGACATCTGATTCTTCCCAGGCTTCACAGGCTGGGGAATGGAAGTAGACAATCTCTGACCTTGTCCTGGCTCTGGATGATCTGTGTACCCAGGACTTCCTGTCTTGGCAGAAGACTTTCAGATGCAGGCAGGACGTCTTGTGATGTGCAGTCTTAGCATGACGTCACGCTGGCTATGCAGGCCAGTCGCATGGAGGCATTTAGAGCCTGTTCCTGGTAAACTCAAGGCAGTGGAGTTTCCAGGCAAACAAATCCTTAGGATCAGGGTTTGTTACTTTGTGCAAAGCTAGCTTATGGCTTAGCATAGCATGGCAAGAAGCAATAAGGCAGCAAGGCAGTATACTGACAGAAACAGAAAGCAATAGCAGCAGGCAACAGCAAGCATGAATACAAGGGCAGAGCACATTGCATTACCTGCTCAACTTTTTTTATCAATGTAGGCTGAGACTAATGGGCCTTTGGACACAGAATAACCAATCAGAATGGTGGTTAGCCAAGTTTGACCATATTAGGTGTGATAAATAGGCACATGATTTGTGTTAGGAGGAGATAAAAGGGGGGAATGTGCCTCCCAGGAATGGACAACTAGCATGGGACTGGCAGGGTTTTTCTTACTGCACTTGTGTCAGGGCAGGGTGGGGCAGAGTCAGGAAGACACACAGAGAAGACCACCAGAGGTAACTGGATGATGTAGGTGCACAAGAGGACTCTGGTGCAGCAAGAATTTCAGGGACTTGTTTGCATACCTGATACATATGCATGAACTGAGCGTATGAATAGGGCAGGATGTGGCACGCCCATTGCACAAAGTTGGTAGAGCAGAGACTCCCCTCGTGCCTGGCACTGCTTGCTTCCATTTAAACAAATAAATTTTATACTGCCATTGGTACTGATTGGTTTGTGCCTGAGATCATTTACAGCAATCTGAAACCACAGACTCGCTTTACCCAAATCTGGGAGAAGCACAGACCTTGCACAAGGCAGGCACAAGCTAAGTGTGTGTGGTTTGTTTACCATGGGAGCAAAACAAGTCTGGGCAGGGCAGAGTCCTTAGCCTCAGTGCTTCCAGGTTCTTTGTCCTCATTCCTGTGCTTGCTTCCCCCCAAAACAGAAGGAGGGAGAGAAGAAAAACATGCCTGGGCAAGCCAGGACACTTATAAGCCTGTTTTTGGCCTATCAGGACTACCACGACAGTCACTTACAGTAAGAAGTGGAGGCGACACTTTTCTTGTGTTCTCCAGGCAATTTGCACATTTGCTGAAGGCAATTTTGAAGTCCAGTGACATCCAGCCCTTGCCACAGAGCCAGTGGCAAAGCAAAACTAAAAAAGTCAAAAGCAGTTGAACAATAAAAGCACACATCTAGAGCTGCAGTGCTATATGTATCTTTCAATATATGAAGAATAGGGAAAACGGGTGGAGAGCTACTCAATGGAGAGAACCTTGAAACAGAACAAAGATATATAACAAAGTGCATTGTGTCTGGACATTGGCACCAGAGCTTTTCTTACCACGTAAGATGACAGTATCCTCTCTCGTGGAGTATACAGCTTTGATGCAGTGGGATAAGAAAAGACTATGGAGAAATTTACATAACTACCAGCAGCTGTGCAAAAATCATTGTCAGCCTCAACTTTGTAAACAAAGAGTGTTGCAGAATTTGCTGCCTGCCTGATTGCTTGCTGTGGGAACCATGGTCAAGGTCTCACAGACCAATGTGATCCAGGCCTTGCCATGCAGGACTCCAGATGATTCAGTGTGAATTATGCCAGAGACGTTTATTGATCATTTCACTTGCAAAATGGCACAAGGCACACGCCTACACTTTAGCATAATTAGTCAAGGACAACCCACTCCATCAGCATAAACCACACCCTGTTATTCTCATTAACAAGGTGTCCATTATCTATCCTTTCTGAGATAGGGGACTGAGTGGCTGGAGAGCAGCCAGGAAGAAAGGGACCTGGGAGTGATGGTAGATAGTAGCTGAAGATGAGCCAGCAGTGTGCCCAGGTGGCCAAGAGAGCCAATGGCATCCTGGCCTGCATCACAAACAGTGTGGCCAGTAGGACAAGGGAGGTTATTGTGCCCCTGTGCTCAGCACTGCTCAGGCCACACCTTGAGTGCTGTGTCCAGTTCCGGGCTCCTCAATTCAAGAGAGATGTTGAGCTGCTGGAATGTGTCCAGAGAAGGGCAACAAGGCTGGTGAGGGGCCTGGAACACAAAGCCTATGAGGAGAGGCTGAGGGAGCTGGGGGTTGTTTGGCCTGGAGAAGAGGAGGCTCAGGGCAGACCTCATTGCTGTCTACAACTACCTGAAGGGAGGTTGTAGCCAGGTTGGGGTTGGTCTCTTCTCCCAGGCAACCAGCAATAGAACAAGGAGATACAGTCTCAAGTTGAGCCGGGGTAGGTCTAGGCTGGATGTTAGGAGGAAGTTGTTGTCAGAGAGAGTGATTGGCATTGGAATGGGCTGCCCAGGAAGGTGGTGGAGTCACCATCCCTGGAGGTCTTCAAGAAAAGACTGGATGAGGTACTAGGTGCCATGGTCTAGTTGACTGCATAGGGCTGGGTGCTAGGTTGGAGTGGATGATCTTGGAGGTCTCTTCCAACCTGGTTGATTCTATGGTTCTAAGGTAGTGCTGCTTGTGAGAACCAAGATCAGCATGTGCCTGTTATTATTCCTCCTCACTCCGTTCCCACAGCTCTTCTGTACTTTGCATTCCCACAAGAGAGCTCAATAAAGTTATAAAGTCAGCCTCTTTTTCAGCCTAACATAAACTACTTCGCACAGTGTTACATTCAGGTAGCACTTCATGCCTCTTTGACACTGCATACATTTCATGGTTCAGAAGCAAGTTTACACTTCCTGACACAAGTTCCTAGCTTCTGCTCCACTCCTGGCTGCTGTTAGCATTCTGTCTTCTTCATAGCCTCTAGTCTGCTCATCCTGAAAGACTTCATGTAGCAAAGCCCACTGAATTACTGGAGTCATCTAGAGTCAAAACCACATCCACGTGATCTTTGCCTACACAACTGAACACTCATTTTCACAACAACCCCTTGCTTAGAATCATAGAATCAACCAGGTTGGAAGAGACCTCCAAGATCATCCAGGCCAACCTAGCACCCAGCCCTAGCCAGTCAACCAGACCATGGCACTAAGTGCCTCATCCAGGCTTTGCTTCAACACCTGCAGGGATGGTGACTCAACCACCTCCATGGGCAGCCCATTCCATGTACCTTCAGAGGCTTGTAAACTTAAACCAATAAAAAAACCCAAAACAACCATGACTTTTCTTCCCTTTAGTGCTCTTGATAGATCTGTTCTGGTTTTATAATTTTGTACATTTCTCTCTGCTCTGCTCTTTGTTTCTGCTTCATCTTTCTCCATCCACATGCACATACTCTAAGACTAAATTCTTCCTGTCGTTGCATTGTACAAATGACTGTTAGAAGAGATGAGCAAAACAACAGGATGGTATCTGTATCCTCTTAGAAGCCTTACTATCACTATTAGACTATATTCTTACTACAAGGGCATGATTTAACATGCATTCCCTGCCCCAGGATGCCCATGGACAATGCCAGGTACCGCAAAACACCTGCAGTTGTAGTTGATCCTGGTCCTGAAGAAAGTGACAAGCAGACAAATAACAAGACAGGAAAGATAAAACACCCTGCAAAAGAGAGGGTTGCAGTACCAGATCACACCACTTCTATTTCCACCCAACTATTTCTTCTTGTGTCAGCTCTTGATGTATTAAAATTATTATTGTTAATTATTAACTAGCTCTAAAAGGACTGGTGATGTTAGGTTTAGACCTTCATGCCACCCCAAGCGTGCAAAAGCAGCATGGTTGAGCTTAAGCAGAGATATCTGTCACTGAAAGAAGACTCCTGTACTCTGGCCTTTGTATGATAATCTGCTTTGCTGGATGGAATTGCAGTTTGCAAACAGCTCTTTCTACATTACACACAGCTGCCTCTTTTCATAATGATCTTTCTAGTATAAATATTTCACAGAATCACAGAATGTCAGCGGCTGGAAGAGACCTCCAAAGCTCATCCAGTCCAACCCCCCTGCCAGAGCAGGATCACCTAGAGCAGATCACACAGGAACACATCCATGTGGGTTTTTAATATCTCCTGAGATGGAGACTCCACAGCCCCCCTGGGCAGCCTGTTCCAGGGCTCTGTCACCCTCACAGGGAAAAAATTCCTCCTCAGGTTTAAATGAAACTTCTATGCCTCAGCTTCCACCCATTGCCCCTTGTCCTGTCATTTGGCATCACCCAGCAGAGCCTGGCTGCAGCCTCCTGGCACTCACCCTGCACATATTGATAACCATTGGTGAGGTCACCTCTCAGTCTCCTCTTCTCCAAGCAGCACAGCCCCAGGCTCTTCTCGTAACAGAGATGCTCCATTCCCTTCATCATTTTTGTGGCTCTGTGCTGGACTTTCTCAAGCAATTCTATGTCCTTCTTGAACTGGGGGGCACAGAACTGAACACAGTACTCCAGATGCAGCCTTACCAGGGCAGAGCAGAGAGGCTGTTAGTGCAAACAGCTGAGTTCCAGTACTTGAGCACATTATACTTTCTTAAAGCTTCTAATGGTTGCCAGAGTAGTTAGATAAGATTCTTCTGTGAATTTGCAGGTCACACGTGGCAGATATTTAGATCTGAATCATCCACAGGCCACAAAAGCAGAATTACTTGCATTAACACATTACACACTGCAGATGTCTCACCTAAGAAAGCTATCTTGAAATGGATTAAATGCTCCAAATGGAATGCCTTGTCTCTTGCTCTGCCTTAACAGTATTTACAGTGAAGAGATTACTGCTTGTGTTAAAAACCATGTTTGTTTACTTACTCTCTGTGTTTGCTCTTGAGTATTTCCAATGAGTTACTGTAGAATACACATTGTAAAAAGCATAGCTCATCTCCTTCTAACTTGAGTAGCTAAATGTGATGGGAAACATACAAACAGGACAAGCTGAAGAGAGTCTTGAAATCCACAGTAGTCTTATGGTGCTCAGGTGCTATTTTTAATTGCAGCAGTATTATCAGGTGGTGCCATATGGCAGTTGTATGCAATAGATCACCCCACTACGCTGTGACCTTCTTATATAAGATAGAAAAAATCTGCCAGGGTTGGCAGTCCCCATAGAGAAGGCCAAGCTTCTTCATCTGTAATCATCATGAGTGCTGTCAAGGAGGCTGCACCAGGGCTCTTCACTCATCTCTCTCCAAGTAATGATTCTTTTCCAGTGAGTGAGAAATAAAGCTAAAAATCCTTCCCCTTCCTTATTGCATCATAGACCTAGTTATTTGCCTGCTGATGAGGGCTTACTACAAATCAATATCAGGACTGAATGGATTGTTTTTCTTTGGTTAAGAAAGATGAAGCCTTCAGTCAAAGTTCTTGGTGAGAAAAAAAGACTGATCTTTTCCTGAAATTCTTCACTTGCTATCACAGACAGGTAAAATATCATGATATTTCTGTTTTCTGTACAGGCTGCTGAGCCAGGAGTAAGAGATCATGTTCTGTTCTGGTCTGGTCTCATGACACTAGTCTCATCATTCAGCCTACTGTCTGCAGAGAATCACAGAATCAACCAGGTTGAAAGAGACCTCCAACATCATCCAGTCCAACCTAGCACCCAGCCCTAGACAAGCAACCAGACCATGGCACTAAGTGCCTCAGCCAGGCTTTGCTTCAACACCTCCAGGGACAGCAACTCCACCACCTCCCTGGGCAGCCCATTCCAATGCCAATCACTCTCTCTGCCAACAACTTCCTCCTAATAGCCAGCCTATACTTTCCCCGACACAGCTTGAGACTGTGTCCTCTTGTTCTGTTGCTGGTTGTCTGGGAGAAGAGCCCAACTCCACCTGGCTACAGCCTCCCTTCAGGTAGTCGTAGACAGCAATGAGGTCTGCCCTGAGCCTCCTCTTCTGCAGGCTGCACACCCCCAGCTCCTTCAGCCTCTCCTCACAGGGCTGTGCTCCAGGCCTTTCACCAGCTTTGTTGCACTTCTCTGGACACATTCCAGCACCTCAACATCTCTCTTGAATTGAGTGGCCCAGAACTGGACACAGTACTCAAGGTGTGGCCTGAGCAGTGCTGAGTACAGGGGAAGAAATATATTGGAACAATGCAACAGGGAAATTCCCTTTATTGCATTCCAAACATGTGTTTCTATACCTTTCACCAGAAGGCTACAAATTGTATTGAATTGCAATTGGTTACATGTACCTGTGTTAGAAATTACATACTAATTAATGTAGACATCCATCATATTCTCTCAGCAACATGTGCATTGTGTCTAAGCAATCTAAGTCAGCAGAGATAGGCAAAAACCACAGGCTGCAGCCTTACATTTGTTACAGCATTCTCTAAGGTCACGCCAACCTTCTATTTTATCTTAACTCAGCACTTACTGAGCTCATGCCTGTGCATGTTCCAGTGTACCATATTCAGACATTTCTACAGAATCACTGCATTTAATATTACTATACCCAACAGGAAATATTCATCACTACTGCTGCATTGCCAGGCATCCAACAACAATGTGCTGCTGAGCACCAAGATGGTATTAATGCTCTTTATGCTCTTTCTGTTAATTAAACTTAAATTGATGTGTGTCATATTTGGGAAAGATAATTTCTGCTTTTAGCATCAATTGGGTTTGCTTTCGGAATCACAATATTTCAATTTCATTTTATTTTTCCTTTCATTCTGCACTGGTAATATCCAGTAAATATTTTTGTTCTACTAAGTAATTTGACTGATGGAAGTGAATCATAGAATCATAGAATCATAGAACCAATCAGGTTGGAAGAGAACTCAAAGATCATCCAGCCCAACCTAACACCCAGCCCTAGCCAATCAACCAGACCATGGCACTAAGTGCCTCAGCCAGGCATTTACTTCAACACCTCCAGGGATGGTGATTCCAACACCTCCAGGGATGGTGATTCCACCACCTCCCTGGGCAGCCCATTCCAATGACAGATTGAATGACAACTTGAATAGCATTTGTACTGACAAATATTCTCTGTTGTGGGAAAAGTGGGAATATCATTGCAAAAAACATTCAGTGCAATGCATTTGGTAAAAGGTTCCAGCACTTTCCTGGGTTTGGTTATTTAATTATTATACATTTGGGTCAACAATGCCAACATTTTCTAAGCCTTGTTTTAGCTTCAAGTCAGAATGGATTTATTCGCTTCAGCTTACCTCAAGAGAGAAGCTTTGCTGTTCCCCCAAACTGGGGAAACCTCTTCTATGGCTTCCTTAAATTGGAAGCTTTTGTCACTAAAACTTTTCTTTATGAGAGGCAACACACATAACAGCAAAACAGATTCAAAGAGGAGGCACAATTATGAGCACCCTGAAAAAAATGAAACCAATACTGATATAATTAAAGCAATCAACAGAGGCTTGTCTAGAACTTGTAGCAAAGTGCCCTTGTGGCCAGGAAGGCCAATGGGATCCTGGGGTGCATTAGGAGGAGGGTGCCCAGCAGGTCAAGGGAGGTTCTCCTCCCCTCCTACTCTTCCCTGGTGAGACCTCATCTTGAATACTGCCTTCAGTTTTGGGCTCCCCAGATTAGGAGGGACAGGGATCTGCTGGAGATGGTGCATCAGTGAGCTATGAGGATGATGAGGGGACTGGAGGGCATGGCCTATGAGGAGAGGCTGAGGGGCCTGGGGCTGTTTAGTCTGGAGAAAAGAAGACTTTGAGGGGATTTGATAAATGCTTATAAGTATCTGAGGGCTCTCCAGGAGGGGGGGACAGGCTCTGCTCACTGCTCCCTGGGAGAGGTCAAGGAGCAATGGGTGTAAGTTGCAGCAAAAGAGGTTCTACCTCAACACAAGGGGGAACTTCTTTACTGTAAGGGTCCCAGAGCACTGGCACAGGCTCTCCAGAGAGGTTGTGGAGTCTCCTTCTGTGGAGACTTTCAAGGCCTGTCTGGATGTGTTCCTCTGTGATCTGTGCTAGACTGTGTGGTCCTGCTGTAGCAGGGGAGTTGGACTGGATGATCTCCTTGGGTCCCTTCCAACCCCTAACACCCTGTGATCTTGTGTGATCCTGTAAACTTGTGTGCTCCATAAATTGCTTTTACACTGGATTTGTTATGGCACAGAATTTTACAGTGTTTGCCCTCCAAATCACCTAACAAAGAAAATGAAACCAAAAGGATCCTCTCTGCTGCTTGCTCAATGATTCAAGCTCAGAACCACAAAAGAATACACTGAAAGCAGTGAGAGCTCTTATGGTGAGCAAAGGTTGTGCTGTGATGTGTGCTCATAAGAGATGACAAACAATCTAAATTCTAACCTTTTCCAGTTTTGATTGCTCGATTTTGTACACTTAACCTGCATATGATTGTAATATGTTGAAGTGAAGACTTGTTCTACAATGTCATCACAAAAATGGCTTCTTTTTACCTTTTACTTTTTAAGAGCGTTTCCAGCTCTCCTCTTAGACCTGCACTTTCCCTGGGAAATTGCTCTCTACAGCTTTAGCTAAGGTGTGCTGGTTTGAAGCTAGCTGGAATATTTTGGTGAGAAGAAGTAGATGTTAGGCTGTGAAAAGGAAACAATGGTGATGGCTGCTGCACTCATAGGCTTGCTGAGATGGATAAGAACAGGAACACAAACATAGATAACAGAGTTTGCTCTCTGGCTTTGGGCTGTACTCCTCTCTCTCTAACCTGCCCTCTGTGTGACTAATCCTTCTGCTTCCTAATCCCCTGGCCAATCCACCAAATTCACCTTGAACATAAGGCAAAGTCTGGGGTAAGGTAGAGAGAGGTGGGAAGAAGGTGGAAGGGTGGTTGAGAGCCTCTCCTGGGAACTCTGGTTAGAGCCTCTCCTGGGGACTCTGGTTAGAGCCTCTCCTGAGGACTCAGGTTAGAGCCCCTCCTGGGGACTCTGGTTTCTGGGAGGGCTGTTGTGTTTCTGTATTACCTTTAACTTGTCTATTTCTGTCTATAGCTGTAACTATTTTAAAGATCTACCTGTATATTGTGCTAAGCTCAAAATATAGCTTCATTCTCTTAATTTCCATCTTGGCTGAGTCTAATCTGGGTGATTTGCTTAAGGGGGAGGGGGCGCAGGTAACACCCAAGCCATCACACTAAGATAAGGGAGAAAACTACATTTTAAGCCCTAATTTTATATATTCAGTTGCTTGCCACACTGCTGCATGGTTGCCTTACCCCAATGCAGATAAAAACCCAGTGCCCCAAGGTTACCAGAAATAGGCCTGATATTTAGCCAGTTAGCCTCAGAAAAGAGAAAGCAACTTTGCTGTGGGCGCCGCCATGAAGTACACATGCTCTGGTCACTGTGCTTCTTGCAGTGGAGCCCAATCTGCCTTCCAGCAAAGTGGATATCCACGAAATGCTGCCCAATGCTGCTGCTGAGTTGTGCTGGAGAGACACATAGGCCCAAGCAGGCTCATTCACAGGCCTATGCTTGCCTGGACATGTTTTCCTCCGAAAGGTGTTTTTCTGTCCAAACCAGGGGAAAACAAATGAAGCAGACAAAGTGGCACAACAAGCCTGGTGCCTTCAAGTCTGGCCTGCCCTGCTTGCAAGGTTGAGGTAAGCAGGTTCTATAAGCCCACGTGCCTAGCGTGTGGCCCACCTGTGCCCACTCCGTATTTGGGGGTACCAGACCTGTGGACTCTACCTTATTTGGCATGTTTTGGCCTGCTGCCAGACACTTATTGGACAGACTTGTGGCCAAAGGACCATCAATCTCAGGCACACATCTCATAAACAGGGCAATTCAGTGCTCCTGCCACCCTCCTCCACCCACCACTCCTGGCCTCTTCACCGCCTGGGGCCACCACCGCTATATGGTTCCAGCTGTGATGGTTTGGGCATTAACCCCCCCACACTTTGTAGGTACCCAGCTAACTCAGAAGGGACTCCAGGAATATAAATGAAGCTATTTATTTACAAGCAGCAAATATACAAGCAGCTATCTACAGTATATACAGAAATATACAAAGGATAAACAATACAGAAGCACAACTCCCCTCCCAGAAACCTGAGTCCCCAGGAGGGGCTCTCAAACCACCCCAACACCTCCCCCGGCCCCTCTCAACCTTACCCCAGTTCTCAGAAAGAAGAGAGGTGCAGCCAAGAGGTTAGGGAGCAAGGTTAGTGGCAGCAAGGTTAATGAGATGCAGCTTCGTCAAAGCCCAGAAGCAAAGTGAGAGACAAAATGGAGAATGCTATCAAATGTTTAATTCTTCTTCCCAGAGCTCTCAGTATGACTGTGAGAGAAGGAGACACAATTGTTTTAATTTCACTGCCTGTTATCTAGTTCTTTCACCAAAACATTCTAGCTTGCTTCAAACTAGCACACCAGCTCATGGCACTTTTGCACCAGTCCAGAGGAACGATGGACCAAGGCGCTCCCAGCCCGACCATGCCCATGGAGGCTCAGACAGTGCACCCCAATATCCAAACTGAACTATTCAGGTCCATGAGGATCAACAGCGTGGCTTTCACTACGCATATTTGGGACCACAGAGACTGTGACTCCAACCAGTGAGTAACTGAACAATCTCGATTTGTGCAGCAAAGAATTTCAGTGACTTTACCTGTAGCACTTTTATTCCACAAGACTCTACCCAAAACCTTTCCAAACCTCTACCAAATTCCTTAATCCTGCTGTAAATAGACATTCTGTAAGATAATTTCACAGCCGCATACAAAGAACTTGTGTAGGTTAACTGTATATAAGTTTGGGGGGGGGGGGGGGATTCTCTTTGTATACAATATTAAATTATTTTAAAACCTTTCAAAAATTTGGCCTCCTATCTTACCCCTAAACTCAAACAAAACCCCTTCACAACATGATTTTAGCTCTGATGCTTAACTCCACCACCTGCTTTTAGGCTAAGCAGCAAACTGGCTGAGGAAACTGGAGCAACTCTACTGTGCTGTTGTTAACTCTTAGCATCAGCTTGGAGACCTCTAGTTAGTGTTTTACAGCACGGCCCAGACCTACCCTGAGAGATTTTGGTAATGCAGGACTTGCCCAGGATAGCATCTAGTTAGATTGAAGTTTTACTGTGTGCTTTAAAGACTGGTGCACCTCAGATGTAATCAAATGAAGATTTGCTTGAATAAGACACTTCGACATTTCAGATCGCAGGAGCACAGGAGGTTAGGAGCTGGAAGGGACCTCCATAGTTCATTGAGGCCAACCCCTCTGCCAGAGCAGGGCCATAGAACCCAGCACAGATCTCACAGGAACACATCCAGACAGAGCTTGAAAGCCTCCAGAGAAAAAGATTCCACAACCTGTCTGGGGAACCTCCTCTTGTGCACCCCCTGTCTGCTCACTGGTGGGATGATCTTGAGGATGCTCAGAGGGCTGGAGCAGCTCTGCTATGAGGACAGACTGAAAGAGTTGGGGCTGTGCAATATGGAGAAGAGGAGGCTCCAACGTGGTGGTCTTCCAATATCTAAAAGAGCTAGAAAAAGCTGGGGAGGGACTTTTTAGGCTCTCAGGGAGTAACAGGACTAGGCGGAATGGAGCAAAGCTGGAGGTGAGGAGATTCAGCCTGGAGGTGAGGAGGAAGTTGTTGAGCATGAGAGTGGTGAGAGCCTGGCATGGGTTGCCCAGGGAGGTGGTTGAGTCCCCATCCCTGGAGGTAAGCCCAGGCTGGATGAGGCTGTGGCCAGCCTGATTTAGGGCAAGGTGTCCCTGCCCATGGCAGGGCAGTTGGAACTAGATGATGCTTGTGGTCCCTTCCAACCATGACTGATTCTATGATACTATGGTGTGAGGAACAGAAGAGGTCTTTGCTCTGTGTAAGTGCTGGTGAGCAGTAACTGAAACATCCCTGTGTTACCAACAGGAACTCAAACCAGAGGCAAATTAACACTGTGCCAGCCCAAACCAGCACAGTCCCTCACAAAGGAGCATGAGAACTGACTGATTCTATGATTCTATGAGCTGCTCTTTTGATACACATTAAATGGATGCTGTCCATGAGCACGGCAGAGCTTTATTGTCCCTGAGACAAAATCAGCAGCATCTGCATCTCCACGAGGAAAATTAAAGAGAGGGCAGTGTCTTTTAATGAAGACTTAAGGAAGAATTCTGATTCAGTTAAACAAAGTTCTGTGATTCTATGAAATCCCTGCACAAAATGTCAAACTAAGCCCCATTTATCATTACAAAGTTGCCACATAAATGCTGCAAGTCTCATCGTGGGGGGATTTGAGACTTTTCCTCACTCAGGGCTGGCATAGTATCATAGACATCAACAGCCATCTTCCATCACTTCAGAACCACATTTTTCTGCCATGTAAATTACTATTTCTTGGAATGTATTTCTTGTGCATGGTGCACTCAGAAGGTTCACTCCATTCTAACCATGACTATGCAACAACTGCCATTTGAAAGAATCATAGAATTGTAGAACCAACCAGGTTGGAAGAGACCTCCAAGATCATCCACTCCAACCTAGCACCCAGCCCTAGACAATCAACCAGACCATGGCACTAAGTGCCTCAGCCAGGCTTGGCTTCAACACCTCCAGGGGTGGCAACTCCACCACCTCCCTGGGCAGCCCATTCCAATGCCAATCACTCTCTCTGCCAACAACTTCCTCCTAACATCCAGCCTAGACCTCCCCTGGCACAACTTGAGACTGTGTCCCCTTGTTCTGTTGCTGGTTGCCTGGCAGAAGAGCCCAACCCCACCTGGCTACAGCCTCCCTTCAGGTAGTTGTAGACAGCAATGAGCTCTGCCCTGAGCCTCCTCTTCTGCAGGCTGCACACCCCCAGCTCCCTCAGCCTCTCCTCACAGGCCTGTGCTCCAGCCCCCTCACCAGCTTCGTCTCCCTTCCCTGGACATGTTGCAGTATCTCAACATCTCTCTTGAAGTGAGGAGCCCAGAAGAAAGAATAGTGTAAAGTATACTTTAATAATTAGTAGAGGCTTAGGAGTGTCATAGACACAGCTGTATTCCACTTGCTACAAACCATCTTCTCATTGTCTCTCCAACAAAACCATTCCTCAGTGAAAATGGTTAGAGAACCATGATGAAGGCTTCTGTGGGACATGCTTTATTAACACACAATGTGCTTCTTTTCAATCCATTACTATTCCCTCTGGGTTTCTGGTGGAAAACAAACCCAAAAGGAGTTCAAAGTCTGGATCTCGTTTAGGAGTTTGGTGTATCTCCAATAGACTAGCAGATGTGCCTGCCTCTTAAGTTCTCTCATCCCCCCTACCTCTGGTACAGAATGTTATCAGATTCATAACTGAAATGAAATATGAATCATTACAGAAATGGGAATTCATTTTTCAAGGCTTTGAAATTCTGTACATCCCTTGTCCTTCTGCAAAACAGCAACAGATGCTGCACCAGCTTTCAATCACACCAGTGACACAGGTTATCAGAGATGGTTTATACCTATCAGTTCCCAAACACAAATTATGTCAGACTGATCTGGTCACAATTGTTTGGATGAGATGATTTTGGGTTGGATTCTTATTATTTTGAGGGCAGATGGGAGAGAATCATTAAAAACTATTCATTAAGTAAAATGAAAACCCTTGCCAGAACACATCCATTTTAATGCCCTGGGAAGCATTTTTGAGAGTTGACACAGAACTTCAAGACTAAATGAAATGCTTCTTCATTCTTAAAACAATTTCATAGTCAGAGATACTATTTGCATGCCTTGGTACACTAAGTTGATTCCATTAATGGCTTCTTCTCCCTCAGTTCTGTCAAATTACTATTTTTTTTCTCACAGTCAAACACAAGGAAGGCCAAAGCCCTCTTGGAACTGAAGCTGGCAAAGGAAGTAAAACAGAACAAGAAAGGCTTCTTCAAGTACATCAGTAGGAAAAGAAAGCCCAGGGAAGGTGTGGGCCAGTGCTGAGCCAGGAGGCAGCCTGAGAACTGAGGGTGCAGAGAAGGAGTTGCTAAATGCCTTCTTTGCTTCAGTCTTTACACCTAAGGCTGAACTCTCCTATGGAGTCCAGATCCTGGGTGAAGGAGGAATGTATTTCTTGTGCAAGTGCATTCAGAAGGTTCACTTCATTCTAACTATGACTATGCAACACCTGCCATTGGAAAGAATCATAGAATCAACCAGGTTGGAAGAGACCTCCAAGATCATCCAGGCCAACCTAGCACCCAGCCCTAGACAAGCAACCAGACCATGGCACTAAGTGCCTCAGCCAGGCTTTGCTTCAACACCTGCAGGGACGGCAACTCCACCACCTCCCTGGGCAGCCCATTCCAATGCCAATCACTCTCTCTGCCAACAACTTCCTCCTAACATCCAGCCTAGACCTCCCCTAGCAAAACTAGAGACTGTGTCCCCTTCTTCTGTTGCTGGTTGCCTGGCAGAAGAGACCAACCCCACCTGGCTACAGCCTCCCTTCAGGTAGCTGTAGGCAGCAATGAGGTCACCCCCGAGCCTCCTCTTCTGCAGGCTGCACACCCCCAGCTCCCTCAGCCTCTCCTCACAGGACTCTGCTCCAGGCCCCTCACCAGCTTCATTGCTCTTCTCTGGACACCTTCCATCACCTCAACATCTCTCTTGAATTGAGGAGCCCAGAACTGGACACAGCACTCAAGGTGTGGCCTGACCAGTGCTGAGCACAGGGGCAGAATAACCTCCCTCGTCCTGCTGGCCACACTGCTCCTGATGCAGGCCAGGATTCCATTGGCTCTCCTGCCAACCTGGGCACACTGCTGGCTCATCTTCAGCTACTCTCTAACAGTACCCCCAGGTCCCTCTCCTCCTGGCTGCTCTCAGCCACTCTCTCCCCAGCCTGTAGCACTGCTTGAGGTTGTTGTGGCCAAAATGTAGAACTCTGCACTTGGCCTTGTTCAATCTCATCCCATTGGCTTCTGCCCACCCATCCAGCCTGTCTAGGTCCCTCTGCAGGGCTCTTCTACCCTCCAACAGATCCACACCTGCTCCTAGCTTGGTGTCATCTGCAAACTTACTGATGCTGGACTCAATCCCCTCGTCCAGATCATCAATAAAGATATTGAACAGGACTGGGCCCAGCACTGAACCCTGGGGAACACCACTAGTGCCAGCTGCCCACTGGATGTGGCACCATTCACCACCATTCTCTGGGCCCAGTCCCCCAGCCAGTTCTTGACCCATATCAGAGAGAATCTGTCCAAGTCACAAGCTGCCAGCTTGGCCAGGAGCTTCTTGCGGCAGACGGTGTCAAAGGCTAATACATCCATCCAGCAGATGCTGTCACTTATACCAACACTATCCTCCACACGAGGAAGTCTACACTTCTAAACAGGAACCATTCTTTAATGTCATCCAGGGATGAGACATGATATGGCTACACCTATAGCTTGAACTGTGAATTAATTTTACTCTTAAAAGACCTGACTGCCTGTAGAACACTAATGCATTACAGCAACCCTTGGTGCTGCAGATTTTTCAGCTTCACACATTTCCATTGGCAGCCCTATCAGTATGACTTCTGGAAAGAGAGATTGAGTCAAAGAAGAGAGATGATGTTCAACTAATGTCATTTTGAAAGATTAAAGGCTAACAATAAACTCATGTAGTAAATGCATGTAAGGAGATAAGGCATACAGAATACTTAAGTGTGGGCATGATTTATTTATGTGATAGCAGGAAACTGTCCAACAGCAGTCTGTGAAACCCAAAAAGGAGAAATCAAAAAGGATCTCAAAAGCAGACCTCAGGAACGTGACAAAAAGTAATACAAGTCTATTGCTGGGTTGATGTATTTAGAGTCAATGTTATTTACCATAGTAAGCAACAGTTTTAAACAGGTATGTTTAATTAAACCTGACAAATCTTGCACTTCAGTTGTACACAAGTTCTATATATCCTGGCCAATAAGAAAGATATCTATCTGTGAAACTTCATCAGGATGTTAGAGTAACACAAACTGCAGACAAAGTGAACTAACACAGCTTTGTTTTACGTAGATGCATGTCAAGAGTGTGAGCTCCAACTGGGAGCCTCTCCCAGAGCCCTTCTAAAGTGTTCTCTGCAGCATGGTGTCTCTCGTCTCCAGCAGCACAGATGTGAAAACATCTGCTGCTTGTTTTCACAGAAGGGGTGCAAACTTTTGTCTTCTGCACAACTTTACCTCTCTGGGACGTGGCTGAAATTGGCCATGTTTGCAAAAGCCATTAGGGAAGAAGTGAAAAGAAGTCCACATAAAACAGTTGTATATACACACATAAAGCCTAAAGAATCACATAAACAGCAGAGCAAGTCAAATGTGGCAGGTGTATGGGATGGGAATGAGGTGAAGGAAATTACATGCCTGAGCATTAGCTCATGCAGAGGAAAACCAGCCCAAACCCTAGCAATCATTAGAAGGGCAAATGGCTAAAAGAGCAATGCAGAAGGGAGAAAGAAACTGCTGCTGCATGCTAGGCATCCCATCAGGCACCAACAATCATGCTGGGGTTTACTGATAAAGCAAAAACCATTAAAATCCCTACAAAAATTAGTAACATGGGGAGCACAATCCACTTTGCAGCAGCAAGAAGATCGAAAGTGGGAAATCAGAGAGAAAGTGGAAGACTGGCAGCGCAGGAAATGCAGTGACAGTTGTAGCTGTGCACTCGCAGGGACAGTGGGGCAAAGAAGCTCTTACAGTAAACAGCAAGATCCACGAATTAACAGTCTGGAGCAGACTGGGACAACAGCTTGTACCAGCAGGAGCAGTGATGCTGACTGGAGTAGGTAGAATGAGACAGGCCACAGGAAGCAAATTTGCATGATTTAACCACAGATAGAAGAATGATTTCCTTCATAAACCTCTCCTCATCCCCGATGGGAATGCCAAACTTAACAAGCATTAGCATAAAAGGCAAATAACACTCCAGAGGCAGATATCATTGTCAAAAACCGTGCTGGTTTGAGCCTAGCTGAGATAGTTTGGTGAGCAGAATTAGACTATAGGCTGTGAAAAGGAAACAATGGTGATGGCTGCTGCACTCATAGGTGTTGCAGGCTTTGCTACTTGTTATGATTGCTTGCCATAGGAACCACGGTCAAAGGCCTGCAGATCAACATGATCCAGGCCTTGCCACGCAGGACTCCAGACAATTCAAGGTGAATTATGCCAGAGACCTTTATTGAACATTTCACTCACAATATATCCCCTCTGGGCATAAGGCACAGGCCTACACATTAGCATCATTACTCAAGGACAACCCACTCCATCTGCATAAACCACACCTTGCTAGTCTCATTAACGAGGTGTCCGTTATCTACCCCTTCTGAGATAAGGCAGCCAGCAGCTGGTGGGAACCAAGGTCAGCATCCATCTGTTGTTATTCTTCTTCACTTCGTTCTCACATCCTTCACTTTGCATTCCCACACATAGGCTTGCTGAATGTGTAACAAGAACACAAACGTAGATAAGAGAGTTTGCTCTCTGTGGCTTTGGGCTGTACTCCTCTCCCTCTAACCTAACCTGCTGTCTATGTGACTAATCCATCTGCCTCCTAACCCCCCTGGCCGATCCACCAAACTCACCTTGAACATAAGGCAAAGTCTAGGGTAAGGCAGAGGGGTGGAAAGAAGGTGGAAGGGTGGTTGAGAGCCTCTCCTAGAGACTCAGGTTTCTGGGAGGGCTGTTGTGTTTCTGTATTACCTTCAACTTGTCTATTTCTGTCTATAGCTGTAACTATTGTTAATATCTGCTTGTATATTGTGTTAAGCTCAAAATATAGCTTCATTCTTTTAATTTCCAGCTTGGCTGAGTCTAGTCTGGGTGATTATCTTTAGGAGGGGGTGTCAGGTAACACCCAAACTATCACAAAAATACAGACTGAGCATATAAACTGGTCCATGCAAATGCTGTGGCACCAGCACAATTCATATCATAATGTTTCTACGATCTAAATATTTTGCCTATCACAGACCAGAGTGGTTTGTCTGTTACCTACTTATTTTCAATATTATCCTTAATTCATTAAGGAAAAGTAAAACTTTGAAACAAACAACTACTTTTTGGTGCACACATCTGACATCTTGAGAAATCCATCTGGAGCCCTGGTAGAATTGTAAATGCAGGAGTAGCACAGGCTGCATGAGCCTGACCTCAGTGCCAGGCAAGGTCATGGAACAGGTCATCTTGGGTGCCATCACAAAGCACCTACAGAATGTCCAAGGGATCAGGCCCAGGCAGCATGGCTTCAGGAAGGGCAGGTCCTGTCTCACCAACCTGATCTCCTTTTATGATCAGGTTACCTGCTTGGTGAATGTGGGGCAGGCTGTGGATGTAGTCTACCTGGACTGCAGCAAAGCCTTTGACACTGTCTGCCACAAGAAGCTCCTGGCCAAGCTGGCAGCTCATGGTTTGGACAGATTCACTCTGTGCTGGGTCAGGAACTGGCTGGATGGCAGAGCCCAGAGAGTGGTGGTGAATGGTGCCACATCCAGCTGGCAGCTGTCACTAGTGGTGTTCCCCAAGGATCAGTGCTGGGCCCAGTCCTGTTCAATATCTTTATTGATGATCTGGACAAGGGGATTGAGTCCAGCATCAGTAAGTTTGCAGATGACACCAAGCTAGGAGCAGGTGTTGATCTGTTGGAAGGTAGGAGAGCCCTGCAGAGGGACTTGGCGAGGCTGGATGGGTGGGCAGAGGCAAATGGGATGAGATTTAACAAGGTCAAGTGCAGGGTTCTGCACTTTGGCCACAACAACCCCAAGCAGTGCTCCAGGCTGGGGACTGAGTGGCTGGAGAGCAGCCAGGAGGAAAGAGACCTGGGGGTACTGATAGACAGTAAGCTGAAGATGAGCCAGCAGTGTGCCCAGGTGGCCAAGAGAGCCAATGGCATCCTGGCCTGCATCAGGAACAGTGTGGCCAGTAGGACAAGGGAGGTTATTCTGCCCCTGTACTCAGCACTGGTCAGACCACACCTTGAGTACTGTGTCCAGTTCTGGGCCACTCAATTCAAGAAGGATGTTGAGGTGCTGGAACATGTCCAGAGAGGGGCAATGAAGCTGGTGAGGGGCCTGGAGCACAAATCCTATGAGGAGAGGTTGAGGGAGCTGGGCGTGTTTAGCCTGGAGAAGAGGAGGCTCAGGGGTGATCTTATTACTGCCTACAACTACCTGAAAGGGCATTGTAGCCAGGTGGGGGGTGGCCTCTTCTCCCAGGCAACCAGCAATAGAACAAGGGGACACAGTCTCAAGTTGTGCCAGGGTAGGTATAGGCTGGATGTTAGGAAGAAGTTCTTCACAGAGAGAGTGATTGGCATTGGAATGGGCTGCCCAGGGAGGTGGTGGAGGCACCGTCCCTGGGGGTCTTCAAGCAAAGCCTGGATGAGGCACTTAGTGCCATGGTCTAGTTGATTGGATAGGGCAGGGTGAGGTTGGCCTGGATGATCTTGGAGGTCTCTTCCAACCTGGTTGATTCTATGATTCTATGATTCTATGCAAGAGAGCTGGAAGACTAGCAAAATTGTTCTCCTGATGTATTTTCAGACAGCCTCCAGTGGTCACCACTGGCTCAGAAGACAAGAAGACTGGATAGGGCTGGTTGATAGATTGGGCTGGATGATCTTGGAGGTCTCTTCCAACCTGGTTGATGCTATGATTCTATGATTTTAATTCACATGGCACTGCTGTAGTAAGATTATCCATATCCAGCACCTGGGCAGCAGGTTTATCAGCTCTTTGCAAAGAGACAAGACAGGTTATGCTTCCCTCCATGGCTGGCAGCTCAGAGCATCCTGATGGGCATTCAGGTAGTTACACTATTCAGCATGAATGCAGATAGGAGTGCCCAGTAAGAAGCCCTCTTCAGGGGGAGTGTGATGAGACCCCACAGCCAGACTCCCTGGCTTTCCATCATCTCCACTCTCAGAAGCATCCAAAGGTGCTGATAGATTTTATACAACCTGTATTGTCAAGCAACTTTAATCTATGCCAAGCACAGGAACTTGTAAGGCACAGCCAGGAGTCAATGTGAGGACACTGAGGACACTTTTCTTGTTTCTGTGGTTAATTTCTTGCAGTCCTTTACTCTTGTATTCTGTTTCACCAGCATTTTTCTCTACTTCACCTGATTCTAAGTCATTCATGCAGAGAGAATGTTTGTGTGGTGGCCACTTGTAAGAAATAAAAGGCGCACAGAGGTACTACTGGAAAGGGAGACACTGCAGAGAGGAGTCAGAGCAGGAGAAGGTGGACAGGGGCTGATTAGAGCACTCAGGTCTGTATTTCAGACTGCTTCCCATGGCAAACATGCACAAATACACTTCTGTAAAGCAAGAGGGAAAATAATGACAAAAATCATGATGTTCTTTCCTTGAGAAGGGAAACTGACACCTAACTTGACCTCATTGCTGTCTGCAACTACCTGAAGGGAGGCTGTAGCCAGAGGGGGTTGGTGGTGGAGTCACCATCCTTGGAGGTGTTCAATCAAAGCCTGGATGGGGCACTTAGTGCTATGGTCTGGTTGACTGGATAGGGCTGGGTGCTAGGTTGGCCTGGATGATCTTGGAGGTCTCTTCCAATCTGCTTAATTCTATGATTCTAAGACAGTTTATGAGCCTCCTTTTTGCCCTGCTTATTTACAACTGAAAACATCTGCTATCTGCATAAGAACAGCTGTTTTAAAGAGTTAAAAGTATGAAGCCAGCTCTTTTTTAAATAAAGATTACACCTCTACATTTTCCACCTAAAACTGAACATCAAACATAAAATTCACTTCACTATCTCAAATAAGTGTGAAAACATAAAACATCTTCTGAGCTGTGAAGGAAAAAAAAAAAAAACCCAAACAAATGAAAACCCAAAACCCAACTGCAAATACCATTTTCTGCTTCTGAACTAACATCACCAGAGGGGAAAGAAATAACAGTAACTTTAAAAAAATCAACTGAGTAAAAGAAAAACTTGTCATGTCTTTTTTCCCTCTGCCAGGAAACTGTCTTCACAGAGTCACAGAAAGATGCAGGTTGGCAAAGCCCCTCAGGATCACCAAGTCCAACCTATAACCCTACTCCACAAGATTCGCCTTAAATCATAGCCCTAAGCATCACATCTATATGACCCTTAAACGCACCCAGGGTGGGTGACTCAATCATCTCCCTGGGCAGCAAATTCCAGCCCCTGATCACTCTCTCCATGAAATTTTTTGTCCTAATATTTAATCTAAACCTACCAAGTGTCAACTTGAGGCCATTCCCCCTTGTTCTGTTTCCAACTACCCAGCTCCAGCCTCTCCACAATGTCCCTTCAAGTAGTTGTAGAGAGCAAAGACATCTGCCCTCAACCTCCTCTGTTTCACACTAACCATCCCCAGCTCCCCCAGTTGCTCCTCATAAGATTTATTCTCTAGACCCTTCCCCAGCTTCGTTGCCCTCCTCTGGACCTGCTCCAGCATCTCCACATCTCTCTTGTATTGCAGTGCCCAAAACTGAACACAACACTTGAGGTGTGGCCTCTCCAAAGCTGAGTCCAAGGGGACAATCATCTCCCTGCTCCTGGCCACAGCATGTCTAATGCAAGTCAGGATGCCATTGGCCTTCTTGGCTACCTGGGCTCACATTCAGCTGTCTGTTTGTTAAAACCCCCAGATCCCTTTCTGCCAGGCAGCTCTCCAGCCACACTGCCCCAAGCTTGGGGCTGTTGTGACCCAAGTGCAGGACCTGGCATTTGGCCTTGTTGAAACTCATCCCATTAATATTGGCCCATTGGTCTAAGCCTATCCAAGTCCCTCTGAAGAGCCTCTCTACCTTCACTGAAATCAACACTGTCACCTAACTTGGTGTCATCTGCAAACTTACTGCTGACACTCTCTATGCCTGAATTGAGGTCATCAATAAAGATGTTATACAGAAGTGGTCCCAACACAGATCCCTGAGGAACACCAGGGATTCTAGAGTGCAGTCACATCTTCATTATGAAACATTTTTTATTACTTCCTTTCACCAATAGTTAGCATACACAATGTCACTGAAGAGTCTGGCAACAGTTGTGCCATCCATATTATAGGGTTCCAAACATGAATAGAGGTTGGAAAATTTGTACAAGGTGGTGGTATTCACCTTGTTCTGGAGCAAGCTCTCTGCTAGAAATTGTTCTTGATACTTACACAAACACATAAGAGCAAGCCAACAGCAAAAGCAGCTTTCTCACCTGCCTTTGTTCTGAAGTCATGAAGTTTTATTTCACAACAAAAGCATCTGCAGCACACTTAACTTGAGCAACTTCCTGCCTCACTACATACTCTGTTACCCATTACCACTTCACCCTCTTCTATAGCTTTTGTGAAAAGGTTACTTGACCTGCCAATGGTTCCCTTTCCCTTGGGTGCATGGGAAGTCTTCTAATTCAAATGTGAAACATTTCTCATAAGGCTACTTGAATTTACTACCACACTTCTGAGATTACCATGGTGATAGGCCTGATGGGGCAAACAGGGGCTTATCCATGTTGGCTTGCCCAGACATATTCCCCTGCTGCCCCTACTTCTGTGCCAGGGGCAGGCAACCATGGGAGGGGATGGCAAAAGCCCTGGCTTTACCTAATATGGTGAGGCTTGGCAAAGTGCCATTCTGATTGGCTAATCTACATCCAATGCCCCGTTAGTCTCAGACTGGATATTGATAAAAGAGATAAGCAGGTAGCACAGGGCTGCTGCTGCCTTGTTTTGCATCCTGAGTTTGCCTGGAGAGCTTACCAGGAAGAGGCTCTAAATGCCTCTGTGCAATTGGCCTTCCATACCCAGTGTGACATCGTGCTGAGATATCCTGCCCGCTCCTGAAAGTCTCTTGGTAAGACTAGGAGTCCTAGAGATACACAGATCATCCAGAGGAGCCAGGAGACAAGGTCAGAGATTGTCTGCCTCCTTTCCCCAGAAGCCTGGGAACAATCAAATCTCAGCAGCAGACAAGAGAGAGGTCCCTGAAAGCATCTGGGCACTGTCTGGGTCTGTGGCCAGCCCTGTGAGAAGGTAATAATAATTTTATGAGTACTGCTCTGTACTCAGCACTGGTTAGACCACACCTTGAGTATTGTGTTCAGTTCTGGGCCCCCCAGTTTAGGAAGGACATTGAGATGCTTGAGCGTGTCCAGAGAAGGGCAACGAGGCTGGGGAGAGGCCTTGAGCACAGCCCTACAGGGAGAGGCTGAGGGAGCTGGGATTGGTTAGCCTGGAGAAGAGGAGGCTCAGGGGAGACCTTATTGCTGTCTACAACTACCTGAGGGGAGGTTGTGGCCAGGAGGAGGTTGCTCTCTTCTCTCAGGTGGCCAGCACCAGAACAAGAGGACACAGCCTCAGGCTGTGCCAGGGGAGATTTAGGCTGGAGGTGAGGAGAAAGTTCTTCCCTGAGAGAGTCATTGGACACTGGAATGGGCTGCCCGGGGAGGTGGTGGAGTCGCCGTCCCTGGAGCTGTTCAAGGCAGGATTGGACGTGGCACTTGGTGCCATGGTCTGGCCTTGAGCTCTGTGGTAAAGGATTGGACTTGATGATCTGTGAGGTCTCTTCCAACCTTGGTGATACTGTGATACTGTGATACTGTGAAATACTCAAAAGCCTCTTCTAGTATAATATTAGCATTTGCCACTTTAAGAATTAAGTGCTCAGGTTTTGCCTGTGCCCTGTGTGTACACTTTTCCAACCTCTGCATTTTTGGAACCTGTGAATAAGTTTTCTGGTGAGTTTTAATGTCAATAAACAGTTTTCATAGTTATTAACAATCATCTCCTGGATATCAAAATCAATGCAGATTATTGATCTTGCACAATCCATCACAACTACATGTGACTAGAATATACCTCTTCTGGAAGTCATGACTGTGTCTCTCTGTGTTATTGCCTTCTCCTTCTGGACCAGACTGCTTAAGGGGGGTTTATGTTATATCTTTAGTTAAATGCATCTACAGAACAAGCCATCTAGAAGAGCCTCTCTGCAGCTTTATTTTGGGCATTGCTTCATGCAGGAAAACTGATGCTGCTGAGAAATAAACTCGTACTGCTCTGCTAAGTCCAGTAGCCATCTACATGGTAGCTCTGGTCTTCTTTTGAAACAGATTACTTTTGTAATTAAGGTAATGAGAAGACCCAAAGTGGATTTGTCCAGCTGGGACAAGAGCATACAGGCATATTGACTTTCTGCAGCTGCACTTCCCCATCAATGTACTATGAGCAAATGAAACTATATGCTTATTATCACTTGGTGATTTTCACCCACTCCTGAGCCCTGTTTCATTTGAAGCAGACTCAGCAGGATGGTCTAATTGTCTGTCATATGTGCCATCACTGACTTCTTTATGAAGCTGTTAATGTTTGGGTGGTATGATGGCACATCTGATTGAAATGGAGCGTGGGTTTGTGTAAAGGAGGTCAGCGTACTCAGTGTCCTCGGTGGGGCTGGACGTCACACACTTCTGTTCATCTGACATTCTCATGACAGCTGTATTTTCAAACATCACCACAGAACAATTAAAATACAGACTGCAGGATAAATTGATGATGAGGAGCAGAGTGCAGATTTGCAGCCCTAAATTAAATTTTAGATGACCACTTTGTTCAAGAGCCTCCTCTAAAACGCAACTTATTAGCATCGTATAGGAACATCAACACAATTGTGCTGCTTTGAGGCTAACGGAGTATTTTACTGAGAGAAATTAAATCCTTAGCTGTGAGAAGAAAGAAAAAGAAAAAAAACAAGAGTAGCCTTTATCATTCTTCTGCTGAGAAAGGCAACCAGTGAAAATACAGGCAAGACACTTCTCACACACTTCTCAGCTCTCAGTTCTGTCCCTTCTTTCTGGTGGTCTGGTCTCTGAGGCTGTATCTGCCTTAACTCTTTAATCTGACCTAACAATTTCTCCTCTAACCTCCTTGTCATTTTTTGTTTCTTTTTTTGCCATCTCACAGGCTCACAGGATGTCAGGGGTTGGAAGAGACCCACGAAGATCATTGAGTCCAACTCCCCCCTGCCAGAACAGGACCACACAATCTAACTCAAGTCACAGAGGAACACATCCAGACAGGCCTTGAGAGTCTCCAGAGAAGGAGACTCCACAACCTCTCTGGGCAGCCTGTGCCAGTGCTCTGTGACCCTTACAGTAAAGAAGTTCCTCCTCATGTTGAGGCAGAACCTCCTGTGCTGCAACTTACACCCATTTCTCCTTGTCCTATCCCAGGGAGCAGTGAACAGAGCCTGTCCCCACTCCTGACCCCCAGCCCTCTGATATTTATAGACATTTCTTAAAACTCTTATCAGTCTTCTCCACACTAAAAATTGTCAAGTCCCTCAGCCTCTCCTCACCAGGCAGTGCTCCAGTCCCCTAATCATCCTCGTAGCCCTCCACGGGACCCTCTCCAGCAGATCCCTGTCCCTCTTAAACTGAGGAGCCCAAAACTGAACACAGTATTCAAAATGAGGTTCAGCAGGGCAGAGTAGAGGGGGAGGAGAACCTCCCTTGATCTGCTGGACACACTCTGCCTAATACACCCCAGGATCCCATTGACCTTCCTGGCCACAAGGGCACATTGCTGTGCCATGGATGCTCTCCACCAGCACTCCCAGGTCCCTCTCCACAGGGCTGCTCTCCAGCAGATCACCTCCCAGCCTGTACTGCTGCAGTTTATTATTCCTTGTTGAACCTCATCTGGTTCCTCTGTGCCCAGCTCTCAGTCTGTCCGGGTCTCTCTGGATGGCTGCACAGCCTGCAGCTGTCTCATCCAAGCCTCCCAGTTTGGTGTCATCAGCAAACTTGCTGAGCAGACACTCTGTCCCCTCATCAATGTCACTGATCACACCTCAGCTATCTCCTGATTTATCACATGAGATATGCAGTAACTGATCTGGCTATTTCTGAAAAGAGGGAAGGAGGGGGAAGGAGGTTTGAGTCAGGAGCCTCCAGGCAATTTGGTTGTTTTGGAAGGGATTTTGTGTTTCTGTATTACTTTTAACTGTTTCCATTTGTGTATATATATGCTTGTAAATTGTTCTAAGCTGTAAATGTAGCTTCATTCCTTAACTTCCAGCTGGCTGACTCTAGTCTGGGTGATTTCTTAAGGGGGGGGGGGCAGGTAAATCCCAAACCATCACAATAATTGTCTGGTTTTATTTGTTAACTTACCCCCCAGTGTACACCATTCATTAAGATCTAAACAATAAGCCCTTGTAAGTGGAAAGATTATAAATTTATACTTATCTGTGGCATTGAAATGTTTTCTTTTGACCTCATTTTTTTGGCTAATTAACAGAATCTGTAACACTCAAAAACAAGTGTCACAGGTAGAGCCGGGGGCGGGGGGGAGGACACACACGACACAGGCTCTTCTCATTTGTGCCCTGGGAGAGGACAAGGAGCAATGGATGTAAGCTGCAACACAAGAGGTTCCACCTCAGCACAAGGGGGAACTTCTTTACTGTAAGGATCAGAGAGCACTGGAACAGGCTCCTCTAAGAAGCTGTGGAGTCTCTTTCTCTGGAGACTTTCAAAGCCTGTCTGGATGTGTTCCTCTATGACTTGAGCTAGATTGTGTGGTGCTGCTCTGGCAGGGGGGTTGGACTCGCTGCAACCCTGTGCTGGGCTGCAGCAAGAGCAGCATGGCCAGTAGGGCAAGGGAGGGGATTCTTCCCCTTTGCTCTCCTGAGACCCCACCTGGAGTACTGTGTGCAGTTCTGGAGCCCCCAACACAAGAAGAATGTGGAACTGTTAGAGCAAGCCCAGAGGAAGCCATAAAGATGCTCAGGGGGCTGCAGCAGCTCTGCTGTGAGGACAGGCTACAAGAGTTGGGGCTTTGCAGCCTGGAGAGGAGAAGGCTTTGAGGACACTTTGACATATCTTGTTGTATTCTTGTAGGCTCTCTACCAGTATCTGAAGGGGGCTACAGGAGGGCTGGGGAGGGACTAGTAACAAGGTCTTGTAATGACAGGATAAGGAGTAATGAGTTTAAACTGGCAGAGGGGAG
Source organism: Pogoniulus pusillus (assembly GCF_015220805.1). Taxonomy (NCBI): domain Eukaryota; kingdom Metazoa; phylum Chordata; class Aves; order Piciformes; family Lybiidae; genus Pogoniulus; species Pogoniulus pusillus. The sequence goes on along the minus strand of NC_087291.1, from coordinate 3,694,403 downwards.
ATTTAAACTAGATGTTAGGAAAGAGTTCTTTGCAGTGAGGGTGGTGAGACACTGGCACAGGTTGCCCAGGGAGGTTGTGGCTGCTCCCTCCCTGGAGGTGGTCAAGGCCAGGTTGGTTGAGGCCTTGAGTGACCTGTTCTAGTGGGAGGTGTCCCTGCATATAGTCAGGGTTAGAACTAGATGATCTTTGAGTTCCCTTCCTACCTAAACCATTCTATGAGTCTGTGATTCTAACTCTTTGGGTCCCTTCCAGACCCTGGCATCCTGTGACTCTGTGAATTAGAAGAATGTACCTACAATGTAGAAGTCCATATAGAAAAGTACTGCAGCTTTCATTACCCAAGAGAGCTAAAAATGTCAACATATCTCTTCAAACTTCATTTCTCTCCTTTTGAGCAGATATTTACACAAGCAGCCAGCTAAATAGCTGCACTTTGAAGTTCATTTTCTAGAAGCTACAGAAGCTGTGATACATCCTTTGGTTTGTTCTACAGAAACCAATTTTCTGCAAAAGAGCCTGAGGCAGCAAACTCATAGAATTCTTCATCTGACTTTTTGTGACCTGAGATACACTACTGAATGTTGTAGCACACATGCAAATCACAGCACCAAGGACTTCATTAAACAAAAACCCCAAACAATGAAAAAACTCCAAATTGCTGAGCATTTCTGAAATGGGAACTGCTGTATAGACAAGAGATCTTTTGTGAGAAAGTGATGTTTGGTCTACTCCAAAGCAAATGCTACCATAGAATCATAGAATCAGGCAGGGTTGGAAGGGACCACAAGGATCATCTAGTTCCAAGCCCCCTGCCATGCCCAGGGACACCCTACCCTAGAGCAGGCTGCCCACAGCCTCAGCCAGTCTGGCCTGAAACACCTCCAGCCATGGGGCCTCAACCACCTCCCTGGGCAACCCATTCCAGCCTCTCACCACTCTCATGCTCAACAACTTCCTCCTCACAGCCAGGCTGAATCTCCCCACCTCCAGCTTTGCTCCATTCCTCCCAGCCCTGTTACTCCCTGATAAAAGTTCCTCCCCAGCTTTTTTGTAGTCCCCCTTAAGATCCTGAAAGGCCACAAGAAAGTCACCTGGGAGCCTCCTCTTCTGCAGACTGAACAGCCCCAACTTTCATAGCAGAGCTGCTGCAGCCCTCTGAGCATCCTCCTGGCCCTTGTCTGGGCACACTCCAGCATAAACCCCTGAAGGAACACATTACAGATTAGCTGAGCAGGTAGCTACAGTTAAGTTGGTTTCTTTGAAGACAGAAATAAAGATATTCAAAGATGATGATGAAGGAGATTTTTTTCAATGCTTTTGCTTCATGAAGACCACTCTAGAGCAAGGAACAAGATTTTGTCTTTGATTCATATTCACTAAGCACATATACATGACAGGCAGCAATTTACTGGCCTTTAGCACTCTGCTGCTGCTGTTTGCAGTGCAGGTAACCTCCTCCTGCACCTGCTGACAAGAGGTTACTACTAATATTACAGCCAGCAAAGGAAAACCTACTCTGGTACTTCAGCTTTGTCAGATGGGATTGGGGGAGCTGCACAAACCACAAAGCAGGGAACCCATGACCCATCAAACCCTCAGGATCTCTATTAATAAGCCCTGTTGTCCTCATCTGAGCTAGAACAGAAATGATTCTGTTCAGTGATTTTCCTTTTCAGCTGTCTCTTCTAAGTGACTGCACTTTCTGAAGTTAATGGTGTGCTCTGCTGAGTGCTTGCTTCCAAATGTCACAGTACTTGATGGTCAGAGTTACTACCAAGGATTGGCATGCAGAAAGGCTCTTGCTTTTATTTGTTTCTATAGAAACCCTTGCTAAATCTTTCTTGTAGGCCCCCTTCAGATCCTGGAAGGCCACAAGAAGGTCACCTCAGAGCCTCCTCTTCACCAGACAGAACAGCCTCAACTCTTTCAGTCTGTCCTCACAGCAGAGCTGCTGCAGCCCTCTGATCAACCCAGTGGCCCTTCTCTGGACACACTCCAGCATCTCCACATCCTTCTTGTCCAAAGGGCTCCAGAACTGGATGCAGTACTCCAGGTGGGGTCTCAGCAGAGTGCAGCAGAGGAGGAGAATCACCTCCCTCGACCTGCTGGACACACTTCTGCTGCTGCAGCCCAGGCTCTGCTTGGCTTTCTGGGCTGCAAGTGCACACTGCTGGCTCCTGTTGAGCTTCTCATTCAGCATCACCCCCAAGTCCCTCTCTTCAGGGCTGCCTCCAGCCACTCACTGCCCAGCCTGGATTTGTGCTTGGCATTGCCTCAATCCAGCTGCAGGACCTTGCACTTGGCCTTGTTGAACCTCATGAACACTGAAGAGAAGCTTTTTATCAGAGACAAGCAGAGACTGGGCTGGATGCATGCAAGCACCTTTAGCTCCAGATGCTGCTGTGCAGACAAATGCAGACACTTTTCTGTGTGGGAGCACCAAGCTGGCTGACAGAACAGGTGACAATTAAAAATGAGAAAGCCTTGATTGCAAGCCTTATCCTGTTGAGACAAGACAATTGGCTCTGTCTCTCAGCTTGTACATCAGTAGTGGAATGGCTTTGAAGGTTGTTTTATTCAGGTCCCTACTCTTCCACTCACAAGCTTTACTGCCTCCAACAATCACACACAGCATTTTACTTGCTTTCTGCAAGAGGGTTTTGCTTTGTTTTTAAATCATCACATAGTTTATTCAGTATTTTTTCTAGGTCCAGGAGTTAGTTTGCATGAACAAAGCATCACCAGCATGGATGGGTGGATGTCTGGAAATGAATGTGAATGAGTATTGCCTCCCCTTTGCTTCCCCTCCCCTAGTCAACTGAGTGCCTGTAGGGATTGCATAGATGTACAAATGAAGAGACAAGGCTCATTTAGTTAGATGCAACAAATCTCACAGCAGAAACAACTCTTTCCTCTTCAGAGATAAAAGAGAGTTCAGAGCTGTATGAACAATAAGTAGGTTTATAACCATTTTAGGGGAAGACTCAAAGCCTCTCCCATCCATGCTGCATTCCTGAATACATCTGCCTCTGCCTTACAGGCCCTGGAAAGCAGAATCTGCTTTCAGATTGTAATACATAAGGTACATCCTGACTACCTTTTCAACCTTCTCTCTATTAACACAGAATCACAGAATTGTATGGGTTGGAAGAGACCTGTGGAGATCACTACTCCAACAGAATTGTATGAGTTGGAAGAGATCTGTGCAGATCACAAGTCCAACCCACCTGCTGAAGCAGGTTCACCTAAAACAGGCTGCACAGTAAGATGTTGTAAGAGGAAAGAGTTGGTATGGTTCGATCAGAAGCAGACAACAGGCCAATGGTTGCCAGGTTACCAGGGATAAGAACAGCTTTCAAGAAGGGATAAATCCAGGGAAAACAAGAGTCTGCAAGAACCATCCCTCTATTCAGAGGCTGGGATGTGGTGTTGGCTAAACAGTGTGTAGAGCCAGCACTGCCTTTGAAAGGTTCCACAGAGGGCAACCAGCTGCAGAGGGAGCTGAAGAACGATGGAGGCTCCCCCCACTGGGGAGTTGTGTGGCCACCGAAGCCAACAATGTGCATGGGCAGTAGGGAAAGTCATTATGTAACAGATTCCAAACTAAAGGAGGAGCTCTGTTCTCCTTCATTCAGCCTCCTGGGGTGTCCTGGCCACACATCACAGAATTCTGAACCCATCTATACCGAGAGCCTAGGGAGCTGGGCTGGAGCAGCACCAGTCTGACCACCGTGATGGTGCAGCTCCCACTGGGGACACCTACCCTAAGAAGATAAGTGCCTGCCAGCCCTGCCAGCTATGCATCTCAGGAGTTTGGCTGCTCAGTTGGATAAGGTGAGTGTAAGCTGCTCTTTGATCAAGAGAGTTACTCCTTGTCATAGACCTTTCTCTCTGTGGTTTCAGTACTCGAGCTATAAGCACTGTAGTTTCCAGCATACCTTTGTCTTCATGGTTTTAGTATTTGAGCTATAATAAAGTGCTGAAACTGTACCCAGCCAGAGAGGGGTACCCTTGTGCCCCCAAGAACTCACTGGAACACATGTCCAGGAAAGTTTTGCATATCTTAAGAGAATTTTTTCACAGAAGTGAGCACCCAGCAGGCATCTCAAATGCTTGTAGTTAGCATAGAAGGCTGAAGGCAGTGAAACACTGTTGATGAGCCATTCCAGGATAAATGGCACAAATTGCTTGTACACAAAACAAACAAACTGTGGTTCCATGAGTGTTCAGGGATGGGCTGGTTTGAAGCAGGGTAGAATGTTTTGGTGAGAAGAACTAGATCATAGGCCATGAAAGGAAAGCAATGGTGATGTCTACTCCCCTCAGAGTCTTGCTGAAGAAGAAAAGAAAACATTAGAGAACACTCTCACCATTTTGTTGCTTTCTGGCTGGGCTTCTGGCTGAGCTGCATCTCCCTAACCTCACCTTCCACTCACCTTTGCTTCTTAACCTCTTGGCTGAACCTCCATTCTTCCTTGGGACTGGGGTAAGGATGAGACGGGTAGGGGGAAGGTGCAGGGGTGGTTGGGAGCCCCTCCTGGGGACTCAGGTTTCTGGGAGGGGAGTTGTGTTCCTGTATTACCTTTTACCTTGTCTATTTCTGTCTATAATTGTATATACTGTAAATATCTGCTTGTATATTGTGCCAGCTGTAAATAAATAGTTTCATTTATATTCCCAGAGCCAACTGAGTCTAGTCTGGGTGATTTCTAAAGGGGGGGGGGGGGAGAGGGAAACACCCAAACCATCACAAGGGATTTTTCAGCCTATATTGCTGCTCACTGCCCACTTCCTAAACAGCACAGAAACAATCTAATCATTGAAACAATGGAGCCCCTTCACTTTCATCCATTGTATGACAATGTATGACAACAAGACTTTTAAATACTTTTTAAAACTGAGTCACTTTGGTTTACCATTTCCCCTCCCCCCTCCCCCATCATCAGTTTTTGTGAGGTGTGATGGTTTGGGTGTTACCCACCCCACACACACTTAAGAAAATCACCCAGACTAGACTCAGCTGAGATGGAGTTAAGGAATGAAGCTTTATATTCACAGCTTAGCACAATATACAAGCAGAGAGTTACAATATACACAGCTATGTACAGAAGGTTGGATGTTAGGAGGAAGTTCTTCACAGAGAGACTGATTGCCATTGGAATGGGCTGCCCAGGGAGGTGGTGGAGGCACCATCCCTGGAGGTGTTCAAGAAAAGCCTGGATGAGGCACTTAGTGCCATGGTCTGGCTGGCTGGCTAGGGCTGGGTGCTAGGTTGGCCTGAATGATCTTGGAGGTCTTTTCCAACCTGGTTGATTCTATTCTATTCTATTCCCAGGAAAATGAAAGTATACAAGTTGAAAAGGTAATATAGGAACACAACAGGCCTCCCAGAAACCTGAGTCCCCAGGAGGGGCTCCCAGCCACCCTTCCACCTCCCTTCCACCCCTCTACCTTACCCCAGACTTTGCCTTATGTTCAAGGTGAGTTTGGAGAATAAGACAGTGGGGTTAGGAAGCAGACAGATTAGTCACACAGACAGCAGGCTAGAGAGAGAAAAGGGGGGCAGCCAAAACCAGAGAGCAACTCTGTTGTCTGTGTTTGTGTTCTTGTTCCTATCCATCTCAGCAAGCCTATAAGTGCAGCAGACATCACCACTGTTTCCTTTTCACAGCCTAACATCTAACTCTTCTCAGTAAAATATCCCAGCTAGGCTCAGACTAGCACAGGTGGGTTTCATAGCTGCTGTGCAAGGAAGGGAAAGACTAACTGAGCTCAGAAATCCCTTCTACTGCCAAAACTAGCATTTGCAGAATGGCATCTGCAAGCAGAAGCAGACTGAAAGGGTATTAAGACTAAAAACCTATTAGAAGTATTAGTAATTTCTCAGTGTTTGCCATACACACCTCACAGACTTTATCTGAGATGTGCACCTTCCCCCAAGTGCAGAAATACACCAGGCATACCTTTCTTGTAAGCAAAAGTGACTTACACTGCAAGGATGGGGCTAGAAGAAGAGATGCAAGGCCATGCAGTCTGGAGGACTTGCACACCAAACCTACTTGCCAAGCAGAAAGAGCCATTGCTTTCCTCCCTATTTAACAGGCACACTCCAAACATATCCCGAGTCTCATTCCTTTCCTTGGCTTGGTGTGCAGCTTCTCCTTGCACTGCCAGCTCCCTGTGGCAGCCACAGGGGTTATTACTCTGCAGCAAGCTTGAAGTAGCAACATTTTATCCCTCAGGACCAATGTAAATCATAAGTATGACGTGAGAAACACACACAAAGTACAACTTAATGAGTCTCAGAGATATTAATTGCTCCATTCTTCTTTAGGACCAGAAGTACCCACAGGATAACAAGGGAGCACAAAGTAGGACCAGAAGTACCCACAGGATAACAAGGGAGCACAAAGTGTTTTCTCCACAATAACCATCCTTGGGTGTTTCTATTTTGTACTTACTACAGCATAGTTGATAGGTAGCAGCTTGCTCCTAGGACAAAGATGTGAGATATTAAAATGACTGTCAGTAGTCCTTTATTGTGCTGCTCTGTCTTTATTCTCCTCCCTCACTTGATTTGTAAGAGAGAAAACACACGAGTGTTCCAGGGGGATGCTCTCTGGCAGGTAAGCTGGGGACAGTAAGACTCTTCTCTCTTTCTAGGTGACAAATTATTCTGGCAAAGGCAGCTGTTGGAGCCTAGCTTGGGAAATCAAAGCCAAGGCAGTCAGGACAGCACCCATGATCACACTAAACGACTTCTAGAAGCTCACACAGGACAAGAGAGCAACATCTTTATGAATGGCCCAAACTTCTGCACACAGCAGGTCAACAGCAAGCAAGAGATTTCAGTATGCATTTGCACTGCCATCAAGCTAAGCATGAAATGCAGGGCATTTGAACAGATGCACATCCCATTTCCTCCTGACATCCAGCCTATACTTCCCCTGGTGCAACTTGAGACTGTGCCCCCTTGTTCTGTTGCTGGTTGCCTGGGAGAAGAGACCAACCCCACCTGGCTACAGCCTCCCTTCAGGTAGACAGCAATGAGGTCTGCCCTGAGCCTCCTCTTCTGCAGGCTGCACACCCCCAGCTTCCTCAGCCTCTCCTCATAGGGTTTATGTTCCAGGCCTTTCACCAGCTTTGTCAACCTTCTCTGGACACATTCCAGCACCTCAACATCTCTCTTGAATTGAGGGACCTAAATAGTGTCTAATTGTAAATACATGCAAATATATTTTGTAGATATGCTTGCAAATGTAGCTTCAGTGTAAAATATGCCTTTATCTTACTTCCAAGCCACCTGGTGGGGGTGGAATTTCCTAACCCACCACAACTCTCTACAGCAAAGCCATCTGGACTGGATTGCACCACTCCCTCAACAGGTTTTTCCAGCTTCTTGGTAAGATCTCAAACCATGACCAGAAAGTCCCTTTTGAATCCAGAGCAGTTTCTATTTACTAGCCATGAGCTCCAGTGAACAAAACCTTCTGCGTCCCATTGCTTAACTTCCCTGAAGTTTATGCAGAATACTTCAAGAGTAGACAACAAGAAGCAGGGAACTTACCAGAATTTGTCATTACTTCTCAGTCAGTAATCCAAACCAAATGGGGTAACAGGTAATTCATGTACCATCTATACAGACCTTGCATATCATCAGTGGATATCCTACCTAGAATTGACTTATTCCTGCCTAGAATGTGAGGGTATTAAAGGGTACTTCTGCAAACCTCAGATAGGAATGGGCTGCCCAGGGAAGTGGTTGGAGTTGCTGTCCCTGGAAGTGTTGAAGCCAAGCCTGGCTGGGGCACTTAGTGCCATGGTCTGGTTGATTGGCTAGGGCTGGGTGCTAGGTTGGACTGGATGATCTTGGAGGTCTCTTCCAACATGGTTGGAATTCTATGATTCTAGGATATACAGCATAATTAGCCTTCTTGCATGGCTATGCACAGCATATTGTCTACATATAAATGACTCTTCATTTATATCTTCATAGAGTTCTGTGATTCCATGAACATATAAATGAAGAATATCTTATATTATATTCTATTTTGGGAAAGGGATTTTTTTTCAGCCTGGGTTGTAAGTCTTGACAAGAAAATGAGTCTCCCTAGCCTATACTGAAGGCAGTGCTCACTTCACAAACCTAGTCTCTGTTAAATGCACTTGATCTTCTGAAATCCCAAAGGTACAGTAGCAGATTATTCACAGAGATTTTAAGAGCTAAATTAGCTAATACAACTATTAAGAAAGCCCTTAAAGGAAAAAAAACATTTTATCATGAAGGAACATATAAAATAAGAAGAAGAACAATATGAACCTCTTCTCCCTTCCATGCATACTGGAATGACTAGGATCTCAGAATTTGGGGAAATGATGTTTCAGAGTCTGGGGAGGAAATAGAAAATGCTCAGAGGGATGGAGCACCTCTGCTATGAGGACAGGCTACAAGAGTCAGGGCTACAAGAGTCAGGGCTATGAGGACAGGCTACAAGAGTCAGGGCTACAAGAGTCAGGGCTATGAGGACAGGCTACAAGAGTCAGGGCTACAAGAGTCAGGGCTTCTCTTCAGCCTGCAGAAGAGAAGCCTTTGAGAAGACCTTATAGTAGCCTTCCAGTATCTGAAGAGGACCTACAGAGAGGCTGGGGAGGGACTATTGACAAGGTCTTGTAATGACAGGATGAGGGGGAATGGGTTTAAACTGGCAGAGATTCAAACTAGATGTTAGGAATGGGTTCTTTACAGTGAGGGTGGTGAGACACTGGCACAGGTTGCCCAGGGAGGTTGTGGAGCACAGAATCACCCAATGTGATCATAGATCACATTGGGTGATTCTGTGCTCCACAACCTCCCTGGAAGTGTTCAAGGCCAGGTTGGACGAGGCCTTCAGCAACCTGTTCTAGTGGGAGGTGTCCCTGCCTATGGTAAGGGGTTGGAACTTGATGGTCCCCTCCAACCAAAACCATTCTATGATTCTATTTCTCAAGATGATTCAGGTAGTCCTGAGAAGACAATGAAACTTCTTTCAGTTGAGGGGGTAAGGAAAATAATTTTTTAAAAATAATACTCATGCAAATCACTCTTTTGAAATACATTTTTCCTCCTGAACCATTTGCATATTTTTCTATCCAAGTTCAAAAGACTTAAAAGCTAAATGAATGTGCTTCACTGTGTATGTCAGGAATGCAATTACAGCTCATCAAAAGCTGCACAAAAGAAGGACAGGAATGGTGTAGACAGAAAGGCAAGATTTCATGTGGGCTTTTTAAGAAGACTTTCTGATGGAAATATGTCCAGTTAAGCAGAAAGCTAGAGGTTGTCTTTTTCAGTCATGCTTCAGCCAGCTGCCATGTAAATTCAACAAGACCAAGTGCTAGGTCCTGCAGCTGGGTCGAGGTAATGCCAAGCACAAATCCAGGCTGAGTAGTGAGTGGCTGAAGGGCAGTCCTGAGGAGAGGGACTTGGGGGTGCTGGTGGAGGAGAAGCTCAACAGGAGCCAGCAGTGTGCACTTGCAGCCCAGAAAGCCAAGCAGAGCCTGGGCTGCAGCAGCAGAAGTGTGGCCAGCAGGGCCAGGGAGGTGATTCTCCTCCTCTGCTCTACTCTGCTGAGACCCCACCTGGAGTGCTGCATCCAGTTCTGGAGCCCCTTGGACAAGAAGGATGTGGAGATGCTGGAGTGTGTCCAGAGCAGGGCCACGAGGATGCTCAGAGGGCTGCAGCAGCTCTGCTGTGAGCACAGACTGAAAGAGTTGGGGCTGTTCAGCCTGCAGAAGAGGAGGCTCTGAGGTGACCTTCTTGTGGCCTTCCAGTATCTGAAAGGGGGCTACAAAAAGCTGGGGAGTTTTTAGGCTACCAGGGAGTGCCAGGACTGGGGGGAATGGAGCAAAGCTGGAGGTGGAGAGAGTCAGCCTGGAGGTGAGGAGGAAGTTGTTGAGCATGAGAGTGGTGAGAGGCTGGAATGGGTTGCCCAGGGAGGTGGTTGAGGCCCCATGGCTGGAGGTGTTTAAGGCCAGGCTGGCTGAGGCTGTGGGCAGGCTGCTCTAGGGTAGGGTGTCCCTGGGCATGGCAGGAGGGTTGGAACTAGACGATTCTTGTGGTCCCTTCCAACCCTGCCTGACTCTATGCTTCTATACTTGCTAGCCTGATTTTCAAAGAGATCTTCTATTATATAAACTGGCCCAGTACAGACCCAGAGAAGCAAAGAGCATCAATCTTTCCTCTAGCTTATCCAACCTGAAGCAACTGTTTCTTTATCTGATGTTCCTTTAAAAAACATCATGGTCTAATTGGCTACCCTAAAAATCCACAGAAGGCATGACATGTATTGAGTAGCATTGTCTAAAGTTGTTCAAGACACCATGCAACTGGTCTCAGAAATGAGTTGCAGAGAACTGACAGCAGATTTTGAGTGTAAAGGTTTTTCACCACTGTACCAAGGAAGGAATACATTACAAGGTCATCAAAAGCAGCTATTCTGCATCAGATTATAGAATCATAGAATAGTTTAGGTTGGAAAGGACCTCAAAATTTCCAACCCCCTGCTATAGGCAGGGACACCTCCCACTAGAACAGGTTGCTGAAGGCCTCATCCAACCTGACCTTGAACACCCCGAGGGAGGTTGTGGATCACAGAATCACCAAATGTGATCGATGTGGAGCACAGCCCTGTGAGGAGAGGCTGAGGGAGCTGGGGGTGTGCAGCCTGCAGAAGAGGAGGCTCAGGGCAGACCTGGATGTTAGGAGGAAGTTCTTCCCAGACAGAGTGATTGGCATTGGAATGGGCTGCCCAGGGAGGTAGTGGAGCCCCTGTCCCTGGAGGTATCACAGTATCACAGTATCACCAAGGTTGGAAGAGACCTCACAGATCATCAAGTCCAGCCCTTTACCACAGAGCTCAAGGCCAGACCATGGCACCAAGTGCCACGTCCAGTCCTGCCTTGAACAGCTCCAGGGACAGTGACTCCACCACCTCCCCGGGCAGCCCATTCCAGTGTCCAATCACTCTTTCAGGTGCTGAAGCAAAGCCTGGCTGGGGCACTCAGTAACATGGTCTGGTTGATTGGCTAAGGCTGGGTGCTAGGTTGGGCTGGATGACCTTGGAGGTCTCTTCCAACCTTGTTGATTCTATTCTATGATTCTATGATGAAAACTGGAGGTAAATGCAACTTGTGTTGCTATTAGTAGCTGTTCAGCTATATCAGATTGACAGTTAAGGGCCATTGCTCTACACACCATTGCTCCTGTTCTCCAAGCTGCTTAAAAATCACCATTACCCTTTTATGATTGCTGCAGCATTAAAGATCTGATTAAAAGAAAAGCCTTCCCAAGGCACTATCAATAGCTGTCTGGGTAGCTTCACAATCCCTGCAGTGAAAACTTCTATTTGTAGTTCCCTATCCTCCAAAGCACTAAAAATATATCAATAAACCATGAAGATTGAAGGGGTTTGGGGTGGGAGAAATGGCAGGATGTGTTTGCATTTTGCCTTCAGACTAGAAGAATCATATGTCCTGCTTATTAGGGGCAGGGGGGAGGGAAGAAAAAGGGAAAAGGCTAAAAAAAACAACTTTCAAATCAAGGCTGAAATGTTAATAACAAGGATACAACTTCTACCCTAGAAGGGATTTCATAATACAAATTTTGTTGAGCCATTTCATTAGTTTTGTGTAAACCCTTTACCAATACAACTGCAAAGCATTAGAGGATCTTTTATTCTTTCACAGATATATTAGTTCCTTGCCAAAAATGCACAGAGCTGTTCTTTTAACAGTCAGATCTTCATATGGTGGAGGTCAGCATTGGTTAGAGTTTGTGGAAGACTGACACACACTGAAATACATGACTTACCCCAAAAAGTGTCTGATCCAGTCAGAGTAACAATTTCTAAACTAAGAGGCTAATGTGTTGGGGTTTTTTTTCATTAATATCTTCAACTGTGCTAGTTTGAAGCTAGGAGAAGGATTAGACCACAGGCTATGAAAGAGAAAAACAGTTGTGATGTCTACTTCACTCATAGGCTTGCTAAGAGGTATCAGAACAAGAATCCAAACATAGATAGGGCACTTCTGCTTCTTCTTCTGGGGAGCTGGGGGATGCATTTTTTCCTCTCTCTAGCTTCCCTGCTGTTTCTCTAATCCACTTTGCTTCCTAACCCCCTGTCTGAACCTCCTTTCTTCCTTGGGACTGGGGTAAGGTTGAGAGGGGTGGAAGAAGGTGAAAGGGCAGAAGAAGGTGGAAGGGCAGTTAGGAGCCCCTCCTGGGGACTCAGGTTTCTGGGACGGCTGCTGTGTTTCTGTATTCCCTTTTACCTTGTCTATTTCTGTATATACTGTAACTATCTGCTTGTGTACTGTGCTAAGCTGTAAATATAGTTTCATTCAAATTTCCAGAGCTGGCTGAGTCTAGTCTGGGTGATTTCAAAAGTGGGGGGGGGGGGGCAGAGAACACCCAAACCACCACATCAACTATTAAAAATCATTTCATAACAGTATCCCTAAAGCTACATACGCTTAGGAAACTGTAGATTACCATCCCAGGCCTCTGGAAGACTAAGTGGCACTTGAATACTGAGGGATGTAGCCATGCAGTTCTAAAAACAGCTATGGTTAAACTATTGACTGTGGCTTTCCAGTGTCTGAAGGGGGCCTACAGGAACCCTGGGGAGGGATTAGTGACAAGGGCTTGTAATGACAGGATGAGGAGTAATGGGTTTAAATTAGAAGAAGGGAGATTCAAACTAGATGTTAGGAAAGGGTTGTTTGCAGTGAGGGTGGAGAGACACTGGCACAGGTTGCCCAGGGAGGTTGTGGAGTCACCATCCCTGGAGGTATCACAGTATCACACAGTATCATCAAGGTTGGAAGAGACCTCACAGATCATCAAGTCCAACCCTTTACCACAGAGCTCAAGGCCAGACCATGGCACCAAGTGCCACGTCCAGTCCTGCCTTGAACAGCTCCAGGGACGGCGACTCCACCACCTCCCCGGGCAGCCCATTCCAGTGTCCAATGACTCTCTCAGGGAAGAACTTTCTCCTCACCTCCAGCCTAAATTTCCCCTGGCATAGCTTGAGGCTGTGTCCTCTCATTCTGGTGCTGGCCACCTGAGAGAAGAGAGCAACCTCCTCCTGGCCACAACCACCCCTCAGGTAGTTGTAGACAGCAATAAGGTCTCCCCTGAGCCTCCTCTTCTCCAGGCTAACCAATCCCAGCTCCCTCAGCCTCTCCTCGTAGGGCTGTGCTCAAGGCCTCTCCCCAGCCTCGTCACCCTTCTCTGGACACACTCAAGCATCTCAATGTCCCTCCTAAACTGGGGGGCCCAGAATTGAACACAGGACTCAAGGAGAGGTCTAACCAGTGCAGAGTACAGGGGCACAATGACCTCCCTGCTCCTACTGACCACACCATTGCTGATGCAGGCCAGGATGCCACTGGCTCTCTTGGCCACCTGGGCACACTGCTGGCTCATGTTCAGGTGGGTATCAATCAGCACCCCCAGATCCCTCTCTGTCTGGCTGCTCTCCAGCCACTCCGACCCCAGCCTGTATCTCTGCATGGGTGTTGAAGCAAAGCCTGGATGAGGCACTTAGTGCCATGGTCTAGTTGACTGGCTAGGGCTGGGTGCTAGGTTGGACTGGATGAGCTTGGAAGTCTCTTCCAACCTGGCTGATTCTATGATTCTATGATTCACTTCCATCAACAAAATTTGGGGGAAATATAAGCTTTGCATGAGGCAGGCACAAGCCTATATGTACCGTGTTTAACAGGAGCAAAACACATCTGGGCATGCCAGAGTCCTTAGACTCAGTTGGTCCAGGTCCTTTGTTCTCTTTCCCAGGGTTGCTTCTCCCCAAAACAGAGAGAGTGAGATACGAAAAACAAGCCTGGGCAAGCCAGGACATGTCTAAGCCTATTTTGGCCTATTCAGACCCACCACAATAACACTGCAATATCAGGTTTTCTTCCCATACTCCATTCCCTTTGCCCTGAAAATTGGCTCTTCAGAATGAACAGCAGTCAAAGATAAAACAAATATCAGCCCTAGTGCTTTTAAGGATGGCATTCAACTCAGAACACCCTAAGAAACAGTGCCAGGAAATGCTGTTCTACTTATTCTGACACTCTCTAGCTTGCAGAAATCATTTAATGAGAGAAAAATGTCAAAAATGTGGCCACTGGTGTAAAGATCAGAGGTGAGCATGTAATTACTCTGTCTCGTCGTTAGAGAAGGATTATGATGGCTTTGATCATTTCTGACAGAGTCTGGATTTGTGTCAGGTACACTGATTGAGGCATAGAGTCAGATACAAAGACAAGAAGCAGGACAGGGCCTCAGGGAGGTCATTACATTTCCTTCGAGTGTGTTGTGTCCTATGGCTTAGATGTTCCCAAATGAGTAGCTTCTTGGACAGATGCTAATGAGCTAGAGGCAGTGGAATGGTGTGATATAACAGGTAAGGAAGGATGAACTGTATCAAAGGCAGCAGGAGGGGGGAGGAAATTCAAATGACCAGCAGAGAGGACAATTTTCAAGCTTTGACCATGACCACAGATGGGGATGGAGTGTGCCAGCAGCAACAGAAAAAAATGCTTATGCCTTCACATTAAGGGGAGATAGAATCCATAAAAAGTGCAAAATGAGGAATTTGAGGTCTAACTGCCTACCTTTGGGGATGAAGGAAGTCCAGAGCATAAGGAAAAAGAGAAAAGAATTGGACACATGAAAAAAATCAGTGTGATTCTTCCTCAGCTAAGAAGAGAAGCTATTGTGAGTAGCAAAATAGCCACGGGGTCTCTCGTGCTCAGTTGTGCAAATAGATTACAGAATGTGTACAGCAACAAACAATTTCAGCCAATTCAGCAGAAGGGAAAATGCTGAACTCTGGCGAGAAGGATCCTGTGTGCAAAACACCACTCGTCCTCTAGGGGCACTGGAGAGGCCCCTTTCTACTGAAGCAGCAGGCACAAGCACAGAGCAGAGAACTTGTTACAAAGGCTTTCTAGAGTATTTGCTCACAAACGAGTATCTCAGCATCTCTGGGGCTGTGTTATAGTCCAGAGAGTAGCCAAAACACTTGGAGGGGTGCCGCCGGTGGTATCACAGTGTCACAGTATCACAGTATCATCAGGGTTGGAAGAGACCTCACAGATCATCAAGTCCAACCCTTTACCACAGAGCTCAAGGCCAGACCATGGCACCAAGTGCCACGTCCAGTCCTGCCTTGAACAGCTCCAGAGACGGCGACTCCACCACCTCCCCAGGCAGCCCATTCCAGTGTCCAATGACTCTCTCAGGGAAGAACTTTCTCCTCACCTCCAGCCTAAATCTCCCCTGGTGCAGCTTGAGGCTGTGTCCTCTTGTTCTGGTGCTGGTCACCTGAGAGAAGAGAGCAACCTCCTCCTGGCCACAACCTCCCCTCAGGTAGTTGCAGACAGCAATAAGATCTCCCCTGAGCCTCCTCTTCTCCAGGCTAACCAATCCCAGCTCCCTCAGCCTCTCCTCGTAGGGCTGTGCTCAAGGCCTCTCCCCAGCCTCGTTGCCCTTCTCTGGACACGCTCAAGCATCTCAATGTCCCTCCTAAACTGGGGGCCCAGAACTGAACACAGTACTCAAGGTGAGGTCTAACCAGTGCAGAGTACAGGGGCAGAATGACCTCCCTGCTCCTGCTGACCACACCATTCCTGATGCAGGCCAGGATGCCACTGGCTCTCTTGGCCACCTGGGCACACTGCTGGCTCATGTTCAGGCAGGTATCAATCAGCACCCCCAGATCCCTCTCTGTCTGGCTGCTCTCCAGCCACTCCGACCAAAGTCTTTTGGAGTTTCCCAGGACACTCACATGATGCTGGGGCTTGCATGGTCTTCTGACCTGGTATCATTCTATTCTTGTGTGATGGTTTGGGTGTTGGACTGGATGAACTTCGAGGTCTCTTCCAACCTGGTTGATCCTGATTCTATGATTGATTACATTGCTATTTAGACAGTCTCAGCCTTTCATTAAGTCACTCATATCCACGATGAGGCAACCATGGTTTTCCAAATTAGAAACTGTGAATGTAAATTGACATTTTGCTGAGCATATTATTGCTATAAACGAAGCATAATTTCTTTCAGAGGTTAAGCATGAAGAGGCTTTGCTATGGATTCAGTCTTAGGAGACCTCTTTCTCCACAGTGTGCTTCTCAGGACAAAATGACTGTTACAGGCTTATTGTGCTAGTCTGAGGCAAATTGGAATAAATTAATGAGAGAAATTAGATTATAAGATGTGAAAAGGAAACAATGGTGATGTCTGCTTCACTCATAGGCTTGCTGAAATGTATTAAAAATAAGAACACAAACATAGATCAGACGGAGTGGGAGAGGCAGAGTGTGTGTGTGTGACACGGTTGCTTGTACTGTTGTTCTTGGGCTTCTTCTGTGTAACTAATCCTTCTGTTTTCTAATCCCCCTGGCTGAGGCTCCAAATTCACCTTGCATGTAAGGCAGACTCTGGGACAAGGTAGAGGGATGGAAAGAAGGTGGAAGGGTGGTTGGGAGCCTCTCATGGGGACTTGGATTTTTGGGAGGGCTGTTGTGTTTCTGTATTACCTTTCTGTATATAGCTGTGTATATTGCAAATATCTGCTTGTATATTGTGCTAAGCTGTGAATATAAAGCTTAATTCCTTGACTTCCAGATGTCTGAATCTAGTCTGAGTGATTTCACAAGTGTGGGGGGGAGGGGAGCGGGGGGGTGGGTAACTCCCAAACCATCACAGTTACTCTTGTAAGGCTTCCCCTGCTTATTACAGGCCCTCAGAAAAGGGCACATTCATTTACACAGGCATTTAGACAAAAAAGGCAAACTGAAACCTAAGGAATTCCTTAGTGTTAAAAGTACCATAAATAAACTTTTCTCTATAATCTGGTGCTTAAACTCATGCCCTTAAGTCTCATGCCTTTAACTCCTGAGTATTCTCCCCAAGAAAACACACAGAAAGCATGCCAAATCCACTCTTGGCATCGCTCTGCAGCCCATTGGAAGTGCACCAGGGATGAATCTAACCCTTGTCTTTAGTGCAACACAGCACTTAGCTGCCTTCATCTTGGTAAACTTCCAACTAACTGGGGGTGCTGATTGATACCCACCTGAACATGAGCCAGCAGTGTGTCCAGGTGGCCAAGAGAGCCAGTGGCATCCTGGCCTGCATCAGCAATGGTGTGGTCAGCAGGAGCAGGGAGGTCATTCTGCCCCTGTACTCTGCACTGGTTAGACCACACCTTGAGTGCTGTGTTCAGTTCTGGGCCCCCCAGTTTAGGAGGGACATTGAGATGCTTGAGCGTGTCCAGAGAAGGGCAACGAGGCTGGGGAGAGGCCTTGAGCACAGCCCTACGAGGAGAGGCTGAGGGAGCTGGGATTGGTTAGCCTGGAGAAGAGGAGGCTCAGGGCAGACCTTATTGCTGTCTACAACTACCTGAAGGGTGGTTGTGGCCAGGAGGAGGTTGCTCTCTTCTCTCAGGTGGCCAGCACCAGAACAAGAGGACACAGCCTCAGGCTCCACCAGGGGAGATTTAGGCTGGAGGTGAGGAGAAAGTTCTTCCCTGAGAGAGTCATTGGACACTGGAATGGGCTGCCCGGGGAGGTGGTGGAGTCGCCGTCCCTGGGGCAGTTCAAGGCAGGATTGGATGTGGCACTTGGTGCCATGGTCTGGCCTTGAGCTCTGTGGTAAAAGGTTGGACTTGATGATCTGTGAGGTCTCTTCCAACCCTGATGATACTGTGATACTGTGATACTTATACTGAATGCTGTTAGAAAGCATGCATTTGGTTGGGGAGGTTGTTTCTTTTGTTCTTGTTTAATAAAATTATTCTAAATATTCATTACCACCCCCATGGCTGCTCTCTTCTCCTGGAAAGGAGAAAGAAATTACTTGGATATTTTCTACAGGGAACTCTCCACGCAGCTGAACTGCCATTTAACCTAAAGCAATGCTAATCCATTTGCACAGCTAACTATGCTGTTTCATACAAGACATGCTGTTGAAAATAACAAGCACATAGCAGCAGACCTGGTGAGCAGTTAAATCCAATTAAGTTATTGCTGTCTAGTAGCAGTTAAATTATTGATGCTTATTCTAGAAGCTACAGTGGGTGAAATTTACCCCCCAAGAAAGCATACCACTTTGCTTTGTCACAGCAGTGTCCTGTCTCCCTGTTAGTAATACCAACAATTCCCTACAGTTTACTAGGAGCTGTAAGAGTAGCAGGTAATACCAACAATTCCCTACAGTTTACTAGGAGCTGTAAGAGTAGCAGGTAAAACCAGGATTGGAAATCTGAAAGGATGACTCATCCACCATTTCTTTACCCAATCTGAGAAAAGAGCTACAGGGGAAAAAAAAATAAAGACCTAACAGAAATCAAACAAATCAACATTAATTGGCTCTCTCTGAACACAGAGAGAAGCAACACCTTAGACCCAGAGGACCATCATTCACAAAGGGAGGGAAAAAAGTCCTACTGCACACTTGCAAAGATCAGCTGCCTTTGTTGCAGAAAAGCCTTTGACTACAAATAGGCTCCCCAGGATCCTGATCTTAGGACAGAGTCTTTTCAGGGTTTGACTTTTTACTGAGACAGCTAAGGCCTATGTTGCATTGCCAGAAAAAGAGACTGAAGTGCAGTGCATACTGAGATGTGGAACAGCATTCAGATAGCCACTAATAGGGGGGCAGGAACAGCCCTGTACAGTCTGTGCCTCCCACTCTTTTCATTTTGACTCGTTGTGGCTGCAAAGAAATAACACTTTCACTGGCTGTCTTGGGCAGATTTCAGAACACAGAAAGAAACTGTCTTTCAAATGACAAGGGCGTATACTTCTTGCCATCCTCAAATGGCCTTGGACAGGAAAATTCCACTGAAAACAGTTCTCTGCATACTCAACCCAAAAACTCCTACCAAACCAAAATATGCCTCTTAGCTCAGTCTGTCTAACAGATGGCAGCCTGCTTTAACGTCCACTGCCCAAGGGGTGTAGGACATCAGAACACAGAGGCAAGTTTCTTTCTGTCTTTTGATGGATACTTCAATCTAATTTGGGCAAGTTCTTTTGTTCAGTTACCAGATGTGGGAACATACAGGTGCTGACCCAGTCTTCTTAGGACAGAACAGGGAAACAAGGATATTATATCTTCTACCAATCCAGTGCTAAGCTATTAGCTATGATTCCCAAAGCTGCTAGTCACTTTTTGATTGAGAGCTTAGAGGACAGACACTCAGCTAGGAAAGCCCTAGGTCTGGTCCTAAAGTGCCATTGGGAATGTAATGGTAGGGAGCCCCTGCAAGTCACTTTCATGTGCCTGTAACACCAAGCTAATCTTTCCATCCCATTTTTTCATGTCTTTCCCATGATTACACAGGAAAAAACCACAGGGTGCTTCTATTCTTTCTCTAGTCTGCTAGTGAAGTTCAAGAAGTGCAACTGTAGAATCCTGAATCAGGGGAGTAATAATCCCATTACGTCTGCAGGTTAGAGATCAATCTATTGGAAAGCAGTTCTGCAGAGAAGAATCTGGGCATCCTAGTGGACAAAAAGTTCACTATGAGCCAGCAACATGCTCTTGCGGCCAAGAAGCCCAATGGCATCCTAGGCTGGATTAAGAGGCTGAGAGAGGTTCTCTTCCTCCTCTCTTCTGCCCCAATGAGGCCACATGTGGAGTACCATGCCCAGTTCTGGGTTGCCCAGTTCTGGGTTTCCCAGTTCAGGAGGGACAGGAACTACTGTAGAGACCTGAATGGAAGTCTTACAAAGATAATGAGGGAATTGAGTGTCTTATGAGGAAAAGCCAAAAGCCCTGGTGCTCTTTAGACTGGAGAAGAGACAACTGAGAAGGGATCTTTGCAGTGCTTATCATTATCTAAAGGGTGAGTGTCAAGAGGATGGGGCCAATCTCTTTGCAATGGTGGCCAGTTATAGGAAAAAGGGCAACAAGAACAAACTAGAATGCAAGAAGTTCCATCTGAACATAAGGAAAAAGTTGTCTTTGAGCAGGATGGAGACCCTGGAACTAGCTGCCCAGAGAGGTTGTGGAGTCTCCTTCTTTGGAGGTACTCAAAACCCACCTGGACACATTCCTGTGCACTCTGATCTAGAGAAACCTGCTTTAGCAGAGAGTTTGGACTAGATGAACCCCACAGGTCACTTCCAAATCCCACAATTCTGTGATGCATCTCAAGATCAAGGTTTATAGAAAGTCTAGATTTTAATCACAGGATCTGCAGAGCACATGAGGTTACAAAGGTCTCAGCACAAGGAGACAACTATGATTAGTTCACAGAAACACTTATTGTACCTTAACCATTCATTCATCACATCACACTTATCGTGCACAAAGAAACTTCTCAGTACTTAAAGCAGTAGAAGTTATTAAAATCCTTTTTCTTCCTTAGGAAGGCATAATGATACTGTCATGGTAGGCTTGGATGGGCCAAAATAGGCTTATCCATGTCCTGACTTGCCCAGGCATGTTTTTTCTGCTCTCTCCCATTCTGCTGTGGGGAGAAGCAGCCATTGGAAAGAGGATAAAGAACCTGGAGCCACTGAGTCTAAGGACTCTGGCTTGTCCACACATGTTCCCCTGCTCCCCCTCCTTCTGTGCTGGGGGAAGCAGCTGCAGGAAAGGAAAATGAAAGCCCTGGCTTCACCTAATGTGGTCAGGCTTGGCAAAGTGCCGTTCTGATTGGCTAATCTATGTCCAAAGCCGCATTAGTCCCAGGCTGTATTGATAAAAAGGGATGAGCAGGTACCACAGTGCTGCTGCTGCCACCTCACTGCATCCTGAACTGCCTGGGAACTGCACTGCCCTGAGTTTACCATGAACAGGCTCTAAATGCCTGCATGCAATCGGCCTGCACAGCCAGCGTGACATTGTGCCAAGGCTGCACAGTGCATTGCATCCTGCCTGCCCCTCTGCAAGGCCTCTGCTGAATCAGGAATCAAGAGGAACCAGGTCAGAGTCTGTGCTACAGACTCCCAGCTTCCTGACAAAAGAGCCTGGGAAACTCCAAAGCTTCTAATGGCTTTGAGACCATCAACAGCAACCCTTCCACATGCTTTGGGTACTGTCTGATACTATTTTGTGAGTAAATACTGAAAGCCTCTTCTAATTCACTAATTGCCTTCTGCCACAAGCAGAAAGGGGCTTCCTGCATCCATCTTGTGGGTAAGCAGTATAATTAACTGCAAGCAGTATACTGACCACAAGAACCTTAAAGAGAGATGCTGAGATGCTGGAATGTGTCCAGAGAAGGGCAACAAAGCTGGTGAGGGGCCTGGAACACAAACCCTATGAGGAGAGGCTGAGGGAGCTGGGGGTTGTTTAGCCTGGAGAAGAGGAGGCTCAGAGGTGACCTCATTGCTGTCTACAACTACCTGAAGGGAGGCTGTAGTCAGGTGGGGTTGGTCTCTTCTCCCAGACAACCAGCAACAGAACAAGGGGACACAGTCTCAAGTTGTGCCAGGGGAGGTCTAGGCTGGATGTTAGGAGGAAGTTCTTCACAGAGAGAGTGATTGGCATTGGAATGGGCTGCCTGGGGAGGTGGTGGAGGCACCGTCCCTGGAGGTCTTCAAGCAAAGCCTGTCTGGGGCACATAGTGCCATGATCTGGTTGACTGGCTAGGGCTGGGTGCTAGGTTGGCCTGGATGATCTTGGAGGTCTCTTCCAACCTGCTTGATTCTATGATTCTATGATTCTGCTGGAAGAGAATCATGATAGAATCACAACGCAGAAGAAATTCTTATGGCCTTGTATTTAGCACACATGGAATTTCAATGATCCTTCCCTTCTTTAGGAGTTCCAGAGCCCTTACTCCCAGGTAGACAATACTAAGTTAATCTTGGGCAAAAGTGATAAAGGTTGCCTGTCACAAAACCAAGCCAAACCAACACAATAAACAACCCCACAACACAAACTCGAAGCAAACAGCAAATCTCATTTTTCTCCTCTATTTCACTAACAGATGAAAGACACATAACATCAGCCAAAATCCTGAACAAATGAATATTTAAAGCCATTCTAATGGAAGAAAACAAATGTCAGCCAACAGAAAAAATCTATTTTGCCTTTTAGGAGCATTTGATGCTTTGATTTTCTGTATAAGCTATCAAAAATCAAGGATTATTTTCTTTAATCATTGGTTCTTTCCTGCTGGCAGCAGTTCCAATCTTCAGGATTTCACAGAGCCACAGGATGTCAGGGGTTAGAAGGGACCCAAAAAGATTGAGTCCAACTCCCCTGCCAGAGCAGGTCCACACAATCTAGCTCAGGTAACAGAGGAACATATCCAGACAGGCCTTGAAAGTCTCCAGAGACTCCACAACCTCTCTGGGGAGCCCATTTCAGTGCTCTGGGACCCTTACAGTAAAGAAGTTCCCCTTTGTGTTGTGCTGGATCCTCCTGTGCTGCAGCTTACACCCATTGCTCCTTGTCCTATCCCAGGGAGCAGTGAGCAGAGCCTGTCCCTCCATACTGACCCCCAGCCTTCAGATATTTTTATTAAATGCCCTCTCAATCTTCTCTTCTCCAGACTAAACAGGCCCAGGTCCCTCAGCCTCTCCTCATCAGGCAGCCCTCCAGTCACCTAATTATCTTCATAGCCCTCCACAAGACCTTCTCCAGCAGATTCCTGTCCCTCATCAACTGGGGAGCCCAAAACTGAATGCAGTACTCAAGATGGGATCTCACCAGGGCAGAGTACAGGGGGAGGAGAACCTCCCTTGATTTGCTTTCAGAGAGTTGGCATGGATGTACTGAGGAAAGAGAGATGTTTCTCCTCTACTCATTGGTCCCACCCAGTGCTGTGCATGGATGCTTCTGTGCCACAGTGAGACCACAGCGAGACCACAGCCATCCTCACCTGCCTCATTTCAACTAAAGTCCAAAGCTGCTGTACACCTTTCCCAGAATGACTAACATACTCCAATGGAGAGTAACAAAGCCTTACCTCTGTTTGCTTAGCAATTAAATGCACCCTGGACACTAGAAGTGATAACTGATTGCCACGAGGCTCTCACATTTATCCTCCCAATGAATTTGGCCTCTGGTATTTAAGATCTGAAGTGTAAGAACTCCTGTATATATTTAATCCACCTCAATGTCATTTAGGTATGAATAACCTCTTCAATATCTCCTGGTCTTATACGATCTTTCATTAAAAAACAACAACAACAGCAACCAAAATCAAGGAAAAAACATAAACAACAAACCAAACAAAGGCAAAATAAAGACATCAAAATAAACAAAAAAAAAAAAACCCTGAACCAACCACAAAACAAAAAATATCACAAAGAATTTTGTGCTTAGTTGCATGTAGGAGGACTTACAGTCCTGTTAACCAGTTACTGTGAATCAGAGAATCAACCAGGTTGGAAGAGACCTCCAAGATCATCCAGGCCAACCTAGCACCCAGCCCTAGCCAGTCAACCAGACCATGGCACTAAGTGCCTCAGCCAGGCTTTGCTTC
The DNA here is from genome assembly GCF_015220805.1 of Pogoniulus pusillus. Lineage (NCBI taxonomy): Eukaryota > Metazoa > Chordata > Aves > Piciformes > Lybiidae > Pogoniulus > Pogoniulus pusillus. The sequence continues at coordinate 3,670,901 of NC_087291.1, read as the reverse complement.
AACACCTCCAGGCATGGTGACTCCACCACCTCCCTGGGCAGCCCATTCCAATGCCAATCACTCTCTCTGCCAACAACTTCCTCCTAACATCCAGCCTAGACCTCCCCTGGCACAGCTTGAGACTGTGTCCCCTTGTTCTGTTGCTGGTTGCCTGGCAGAAGAGCCCAACCCCACCTGGCTACAGCCTCCCTTCAGGTAGTTGTAGACAGCAATGAGGTCACCCCTGAGCCTCCTCTTCTCTAGGCTAAACAAAGTTCCCAATCCAGATTTGTATCACAATTCAGACACTCATATGTAGTAAAACACCATTAAGGGTTGCATTTAAACTTCAGGAAAAAGGACAGAAGGCTGATAAAAGAAACAGGAGAAAACATTATCCATCTTGTTACAGCAGTCAGAAAGAGGCAGAGATTCTCCTTTAAATCTGAGTGGGTTGTTTTTGAGTTAGGATTTGGTTTGTGGTTGTTTGTTTTTTTTTCTGGAAAAGTGCCACAGGTCCCATTTTCTCAGAAGCTGTATAACAGAGTAGCCCTGTCACCTGCTTCATCCTGCCTGCCAGTTGCTTTTCCTCGCTTACAGAACAGATGCCTGCAACAGTTCCCATTTGATCCGCTGGTTGTGGCTGTCACTCACCACAAACTGTCAGCTGTTATTTTGTCATAGCAGTAGCTGGCACTAACGCCTGGCATCAGTGTGTGCTGTATTCTCTCCTACTGCAGATGCAGGTCAGAAAGGGTGCAGGAGGAGAGACAGCAACTGATGCTGCAGCTGCTCCTGCTACCATCTGACGGCCACAGTAGCTTTAGAGGTGACAGAGCCAGTTAACAAAGCACAGCCCTCCTTATGGCAGTGAAAGGCTTTGGTTTCCTCTTCTTCAGCCAGCTCTGCTCCAGACACTAGAACCCTTTGCAAGCGTTCAAGAGGTTTCACATTGCTCTGATCACTGCTATCTGAAATCTATTTCTATGTATCTTGGAGGTCTCTTCCAACCTGGTGGATTCTATGATTTATAGCAATACCTCTGGAGGCAGCAATGATAACAATAATCACAAACAGCTAAGCACAGATGCATTAGATCTACAGCAAGCAGTACCAGCATTTTGTACATCATCTCAACACAGAAAAGATTACAGAAGCTGCTTGTCTTTCTTTTCTGTACAAACAACATTTTAGTCTTTGCAGTTTGTCACCTGTGCTCCAACCTACACTAAACCAAGATTGCCAAGGTAGCTTAAATCATGCCTTTTGATGCTCACTTTTTGCAAGATGTGTACATTTTAAGCTGACTTCTGTGGCTCAGTTATATAACTAAAGCTCCATATCTCAGAAATGTATCATTAAACTTACTGATCTCAGTGAAAGCTCAAACCACCAACACTCAGTTGAAGATGTTTATGGCTATCGTATACTGCATAAATCTGGATAATAATGTGTTTGTTATCCAAAGCAACCTTCACTTCTCTGAAATACAAGGTAAAACAATCTTTCACTCTCAAGTCACCCTTTCTCCTATGCAGTGAGGCAGATCTCGCAGAGAAGGGCTGAACTCACTATGCAAGGACACTGCACAATCCAATGTGGATCAAAAGCCAGTGACAACTTTATTTAGTAGACCCGTGCTTCTATGTGTTACAGATAATATATGCATACATGTAAGAAGCTAAATGGCTGAATCTCTAAATACTCCATTTGCATGGTGCACTTACTTGCTACGTGCAGCTGCAAGCAGCAAACTACTTCTTTGGAGAGAATCACACAGAATCACAGAATGTTAGGAGCTGAAAGGGACCTTAAAAGATCATCTAGTCCAACCCCCTTGCCACAGCAGGATCTCCTATACTGAATCACACAGGAGTACATCAAGGCAGGTTTTTGAATATCTCCAGAGAGGGAGACTCCACAACCATACTGGGCAGCCTGTGCCAGTGTTCTGTCACCTTCACAGCAAACAGTTCTTCCTCATGTTTACGTGGAACTTCCTATGCCTCAGCTTCCACCCGTTGCCCCTTGTCCTGTCATTGGACGTCACCAAGAAGGGCCTGGCTCCATCGTCTTGGCACTCACCCTTTATATATTTATAAACATTGATGAGGTCACCTCTTGGTCTTCTCTTCTCTGAGCCAAAGAGCCCCAGCTCCCTCAGCCTCTCCTTGTAAGAGAAATGCTCCATTCCCTTAAACATCCCTGTAGCGCTGTGCTGGAGTCTTTCAAGCAGTTCCCTGTCCTTCTTGAACTGAGGGGTCCGGAACTGGACACAGTATTCCAGATGTAGCCTCACCAGGGCAGAGCAGAGGGGAAGCAGAAACCTAAAGCATTGCTCCCAAGTGCCAATACCATTCAAAAGTTGTCCACTGACTCCTCACAGTGGTATGGTGTCTTCTGTTTAAAGCTGTTAGGTGAAGTGCAGCCAAACACAGTTCAGCTAACGTGACTGAGTTGTTTTTCAGGACAACAGTAGTAATTTCAGTGCAGAAAATTTCTCTATGTAATAACAGTATTGAATTGTCCTTCTCTATACCCTCATTATAGAGATGATTTTCAAGTCATTAAAGAGTCATCTGATGAATATGAGTTTTTGTGAAGACAGATGGTTTTCTGAATGCTTTCAGTCCTGTAGGGTTATGTTTAAGATCACAGTATCACCAAGGTTGGAAGAGACCTCACAGATCATCAAGTCCAACCCTTTACCACAGTGCCCAAGGCCAGACCATGGCACCAAGTGCCACATCCAACCTTGCCTTGAACTGCCCCAGGGACGACGACTCCACCACCTCCCCAGGCAGCCCATTCCAGTGCCCAATGACTCTCTCAGTGAAGAACTTTCTCCTCACCTCCAGCCGAAATTTCCCCTGGCGCAGCCTGAGGCTGTGTCCTCTTGTTCTGGAGCTGGCCACCTGAGAGAAGAGAGCAACCTCCTCCTGGCCACAACCACCCTTCAGGTAGTTGTAGACAGCAATAAGGTCACCCCTGAGCCTCCTCTTCTCCAGGCTAAACAACCCCAGCTCCCTAAGCCTCTCCTCGTAGGGCTTGTGCTCGAGGCCTCTCACCAGCCTCGTCGCCCTTCTCTGGACACGCTCAAGCATCTCAATGTCCTTCCTAAACTGGGGGGCCCAGAACTGAACGCAGTACTCGAGGTGTGGTCTGACCAGTGCAGAGTACAGGGGCAGAATGACCTCCCTGCTCCTGCTGACCACACCACTCCTGATGCAGGCCAGGACGCCACTGGCTCTCTTGGCCACCTGGGCACACTGCTGGCTCATGTTCAGGTGGGTATCAATCAGTACCCCCAGATCCCTCTCTGTCTGGCTGCTCTCCAGCCACTCCGACCCCAGCCTGTATCTCTGCATGGGGTTGTTGTGGCCAAAGTGCAGCACCCTGCACTTTGAGCTATTGAACCCCATCCCATTGGCCTCTGCCCATCTGTACAGGCGGTCAAGGTCCCGCTGCAGAGTCCTTCTGCCCTCCAGCTCAGTCACATCTGCCCCCAGCTTAGTGTCATCTGCAAACTTGCTGATGACTGACTCGATGCCCTCATCCAGATCATCTATGAAGATGTTAAAGAGGATGGGGCCCAGCACTGATCCCTGAGGGACACCACTAGTGACTGGCCGCCAGCTGGATGTGGCACCATTCACCACCACTCTCTGGGTCTGGCCCTCCAGCCAGTTCCTAACCCAGCACAGAGTGTTGCCATCCAAGCCGCGGGCTGACAGCTTAGCCAGCAGTTTGCTGTGGGGGACAGTGTCAAAGGCCTTGCTGAAGTCCAGATAGACCACATCCACAGGCCTCCCCACATCCACCAAGTGGCTCACCTGATCATAGAAGGAGATCAGGTTAGAAAGGCAGGATCTGCCCTTCCTAAACCCATGCTGGCTGGACCTGAGATCTTTGCCATCCCTCAGGTGCGCAGTTATTGGCCCCAAGAGAACCTGCTCCATCAGTTTCCCTGGCACTGAGGTCAGGCTGACAGGTCTGTAGTTCCCAGGTTCCTCCATCCGACCCTTTTTGTGGATGGGGACCACGTTGGCCATTTTCCAGTCTCCTGGGACCTCTCCGGTGAGCCAGGACTGCTGGAAAATGATGGAGAGTGGCTTGGCCAGCTCAGCTGCCAGCTCTCTCAGCACCCTGGGATGGATCCCATCTGGTCCCATGGACTTGTGGGTGTCCAGGTGGCTCAGCAGGTCCTGAACTAATTCCTCATGAATTTCCAGGGGAACACACTGCTCCCCGACCCCATCCCCCAGTTTAAGAGGCCATTTGCCTCCTCCTCCTCTCTCCTTACTGTTGAAAACTGAGGCGAAGAAGGCATTCAGGACCTCTGCCTTTGCTTCATCATCAGTTATAGTGTTCCCCGCCTGGTCCAGTAAGGAGTGGAGGCTCTTCTTGCCCTTCCTTTTAGCGTTGATAAATTTATAAAAGTGTTTTTTGTTAACTTTCACGGAAGTGGCCAGCCTAAGCTCTAGCTGAGCCTTAGCCTCTCTAATTTTTCTCCTACATAGTCTGGCTACCTCCTTAAACACATCAGGAGAAGCCTTCCCCTCCTTCCAGAGGCGATACACCCTCTTTTTCTCCCCCACTTCCTTCAGGAGCTCTTTGCTCTTACTTGTTTGTGTAGTACCTTTTTAAGAGTAGAACACTCAAATCAATGCCTTAGATTAGTGGATGTCCTAACAGACCATATGAGGTATTGGATGGAAGATGGCACACCTGCAAAAAAGCCATAGTAATTCCATCTCCACATGCCTCTCACAGTATCACAGTATCATCAGGGTTGGAAGAGACCTCACAGGTCATCAAGTCCAACCCTTTACCACACAGCTCAAGGCTAGACCATGGCACCAAGTGCCACGTCCAACCTTGCCTTGAAGTGCCCCAGGGACGGCGACTCCACCACCTCCCCAGGCAGCCCATTCCAGTGTCTAATGACCCTCTCAGTGAAGAACTTATCTTATTCAGAGTTAGCTGTATCCTGCTCTGCTTGAGTTGTCCGCTGCCTCATCAAGGACAGCGCCTCCCTAGCTAGCTATATTAAATGCTGCCTTTGTTTATTCAATATGTCTTTGTTTCTTCAATGTGGCCTTTGTTTCAGTGTGGCCTAGCACAGCCTTAATTTAATTCCATATACTCATCCTGCTTGCCCACCTCTAAGTCATGTCCATTTTCCTTTAGCCATTCTGCAACACTCCTGTAAGTTTTGGAAAGATTTCAGCTGTATTTGATCTATAGAAGACCTAATTTGTATTGCCTTCAGAAAACAACTCCTGCCACCTTTGTACCTCTTTCTCCAGAAGACTTTTATGTACACTCATTTTTTTTCCTGAGGACCACTTCAACAGCTCTCTTTTGACTGTACATTTCATTTTCTGCAGCTTCTTTGCATCACTTATTCAAACAAAATCCACACAGGTCTGTTTCTGGCCAGGATTTCAGTCCCCTACATTTGACAAAATATTCAGAACACAGTAGAGTAAAAAAGGCTTTAACAGCTTCTGAAAAGTCATAGCACCTACCAGAGTATAATAGCTTTTGAAAAGCCATAACAACTACCACCTTTGATGAGGTTTTACTTAGTCCAGAAAGAACTGGCAAAGCTGATCCTATATGCATCAGTGTTGTGGAGGCTCTGTAGGCCCAAAAGCAGGCTTATTTATGCCTGCTCAGCCTGGACATGTCTCTCTGCCTGCACCAGGGGTAAACGAGCACAAAGGGACACAACAGACCAGGGCCATAAAGTCAGTTGCCCAGGACACCTGATTGTGTAAGCCCCCACACACCCAGCTCGTGCCTGCCTGGTGCTGGGCCCATGTGATGCCCATACCTGGAGTCCAGGCCTGTGGGTTTTACCCAGTGTGGTAGGGTTTGGCTGACTGCCAACCTGAGTGGTCACTCGAGTGGCCAATGAGACCATCAACTCTCAGCCCACAGTTGATAACTGGGGGTGCACAGGCTCACCTGCAGCCTGCCCTGCATTGCTTGCAGCTCTGCCACATGCTTGCCTGCCTGTGTACTTCCTTGCAGCTTTATGCCTGCCTTTAGTCAGCATTAGACCCATGCTCAAACTGCACAGAACCCTGCCTCTGCACCTGGAGATCCTGCCCCTGCACTTGGAGATCCTGCACCTGGAGATCCTGCCTGCATACCCCTGGAGAGAGCAGCCAGCAGGATCCAGCAGCACAAGGTCAGAGACTGCCATTTCCCCTGATGCCAGAGGATTCCAGCCTCAAAGTCCACAGGCAGAGACCCTGAAGAATTGAACACTAGGCACAGGCTGATGCAGCCCCGGAGGGTGATTGATAAGAATTGTGAGTAGATGCCTCTGTAATTTCTATTACCTCTGCCATAAAGCAGAGAGCAGCTTTCAGCTCAGCTTTGCTGGGCAAATAGTGTAAGACCCCAGAGGGCATTAAGGCACGGGGAAAACTCTCTCTCTGTATATAGTTTGAATGTTTGCTGGCTATTAGTAAGTTTCTGTAGATATATATTCCCATAATGTCTTCATAATCATGTAAAGAACAATTTAATATTAAAGTTCAGTGGTTGGGGGTGGAGAGAGTTGAAAATATTGGAGTTTAATAAATATATATATTTTTATAAATATCCTCTCACACTAATTAATTTCTCCCCTCTGCCAAATAGGTGCAGGCACTGGGAATCCCCATCCACGACAAGCAGATGCCACAGGGTTTAAAAATACTTCTTTCAGGCATCCCTCAGCAAGTTTGCAGATGACACCAAGTTGTGTGGTGCAGTCAACTTGCTAGAGGGCAGAGATCCATCCAGAGGTACCTGGACAGGCTGGAGACATGGGCCCAGGCCAACCTCACGACATTCAGCAAGGTCAAGTGTAAGGTCCTGCATCTGAGTCAGTGCAGTCCCAAGCACAAATGCAAGCTGGGTGGGGAATGGCTGAGAGCAGCCCTGAAAAACAGGCCTTAGGGTTCTGGGCTAATGAGCCAGCATGTGAGTGCTCAACAGGAGCCTGCAGTGTGAGTGCAGCCCAGACACAACCCTGTGCTGGGCTGCAGCAAGAGCAGTGTGGGCAAATGAAGGGATTCTGCCCCTTGGCTCTGCTCTCCTCAGGCCCCACCTGCAGTCCTGTGTGCAGTTCTGGAGCCCCCAGCACAAGAAGGACATGGAACTGTTGGAGCCAGTCTGGAGGAGAGCACAAGCATGTTCAGAGAAATGTAGCAGCTCTGCCATGAGGTCAGGCTACAAGAGCTGGGACTCCTCAGCCTGAAGAAGAGAAGGCTTCCAGGAGACCTTATAGTGGCCTTCCAGTATCTGAAGGGGGTCTACAAGGAGGGCTGGGGAGGGACTACTGACAAGGTCTTGTAATGACAGGACAAAGTGTAATGGGTTTAAGCTGCAAGAGGGGAGATTCAAACTAGATGTTAGGAAAAGGTTCCTTCCAGTGAAGGTGGTGAGACACTGGCACAGGCTGCCCAGGGAAACTGTGGATTTTCCCTCCCTGGAGGTGTTCAAGACCAGGTTGGATGAGGACTTGAGTGACCTGTTCTAGTGGGAGGTGTCCCTGCCTACGGCAGGAGGTTGGAACTGGATGATCTTTGAGGTCACTTCCAACCTAAACCATTCTATGATTACCAACCATTTTCACATGGCTGTTGATAGATCACCATTATTTGGCAGTCTTCAAGTAATAACCACTCAAAAAACAATTTTTAGGCAAGACTCAGAATCTGGAATTAAAAAACAAACAAACAAACAACAAAATTACCAGAACACAGAACAGAAGGACTTACTGAGATTTCTTTCCTCAAACAAAGAAGTCAACAGCCTCAGCAAACAGCTGGGTTTGCTCATTCTGTGAAAAGGAGAAATGTCCTATCTGCTACGGTTCAAACAGTTCTGAAAGCATTTGTATCCCACTTCTAGAAGCGCAGATGAGTTTTTGCTTCTGTGTGATACAAGCCACAAGAAAACCCTGACTTTTGCTCAAAAGCATCAGTTAAGGGCTCTTAAGTGTGTGTGTGCCTGGTTTAATTTTCTAGACACAAGAAAAGGTGTTGAGAAAGGTGGTGTTGAATTTTCAGAGTGGGATGAAGCATATAGAACAGCTGAAGCGTTTGGAAAGCAAATGCTTCATTTCCCATTGCTTCTTCAGGAAAGCAGTGTGTGATAATCTGGTAAGGTCTGGTAAACTTCAGAGACTGATGATCCTGTTGACTCTGCAAGGACTGGCACTCTAGTATGAGATTCTGCTCAACCTGTATGCCCAATGCAACTAACACGCACTAGCATCAGCAAGGAGCTGTGCACTCCAGACCACGTAGAGATGAAGCCACAAGGATACCTATTGCCTGCTGGAAACAAGGACTCCACAGGCAGCTGCCTGGCAGCCCCTGTGAAATAAACAGCCCTCTGTGTCTGAGCCCCAGGTTCTGGAGCTGTGGTGAGCTATATGAGCAAATAAGTGCGGGCTTTGTTTGGACAGTCACCTACTCAGTACCATCTAATGAATAAAAGCATTCTTAATAATGTTGGTGACCTCTGCCTGACACACAGGGCAAAGACATTTTCACAATGCACACAGTAATAAAACATTGACATCTTTATGAGGAGAAAAATTGATTAGATATTTGCTACTGATGCTTTCACAAAAACATGTTACAGATGTATTTACCTGGAGAGCTCTGTCAGCATAGCACATACATTTAGTTTCCAAAAATACTTTCTTAAGCAATGGTTACTGCTAATACACTGCATGCTAAAACATCACTGCTTTCAGGTACTCTGCACTCTTCAGTTCACCATCCCTGGAGGTGTTCAGGAAAAGTCTGGATGAGGCACTTAGTGGGACCTGGGGTTGTTTAGCCTGGAGAAGAGGAGGCTCAGGGGTGATCTTATTACTGTCTACAACTACCTGAAGGGGCATTGTAGCCAGGTGGGGGGTGGCCTCTTCTCCCAGGCAACCAGCAATAGAACAAGGGGACACAGTCTCAAGCTGTGCCCGAGGAGGTCTAGGCTGGATGTTAGGAGGAAGTTCTTCACAGAGAGAGTGATTTCCCAGTGGAATGGGCTGCCCAGGGAGGTGGTGGAGGCACCGTCCCTGGAGGTCTTCAAGCAAAGCCTGGATGAGGCACTTAGTGCCATGGTCTGGTTGACTGGATTGGGCTGGGTGCTAGGTTGGACTGGATGATCTTGGAGGTCTCTTCCAACCTGGTTGATTCTATGATTCTATGGTCTAGTTGACTGGACAGGGCTGGGTGCTAGTTTGGACTGGATGATCTTGGAGGTCTCTTCCACCCTGGTCGATTCTATGATTCTAAGCTCATGGTAGCAGCTTTGTCATTTTCTCCCACCCCTTTAAGGCAGCAATAATATTACACTTCCACAATACAATGTCCATTCAGAGAAAAAAAACAAAAGGGGGGGGGGAGGGAGAGGGCACAAGTTCAAATTCAGAGAACTCCTGTAAAAACATCCACACAGCTAAATGCTTCCACACCATTCTAATTTGTTGCACATCTGCTGTCTACCTGCACATTGCTATAAGAAGTTCCCGTTTCCTCCGACCTTCATGCCATGCATAAATCTAAGGGCACACTTCCAATCTCATTCAAAAGAAAACACACCCAGCAGCCTGATTTCCACAGCACCATGCTGATTGACATTAGCTTTGCTATCATTACCGTCTGATTGCATGCCATATCAGTCTCAATCATCTTTCCCAGCACCAGTGTGCAGGCAACCAGCCCAGTTACCTAGGTTATTTTGTTGAAGTGGTGATGAGATCTTAGCTTTTCTCCCCAATTCCTGGAAACTTCCCAGACTCACAAGACATTTATTTAAAGAAAAATCACAACTAACATTCTTTTTGGTAGCAGTTCTTAATAAAATTTTTCTGTGAGCATTTAGAATAATTTTAATAACAGTGGTTGAAAAGTTTCCAGAGCCCTCTGAGAATCTTTGCTATACATTAATATGTTTTTACCCTTCTCACTGAATAGTTGAAATATGAATATTACACAACAGCAAACTGGTAAACACAGTTGTGGTAGTTTATTGTGCTACTACCTGCAGCTGTTCATCCCATACTTCACTCCTCGCAGTTACTGTCCTCATAGAAGGAGTGAAAAAAGAGCACAGGCACTTAGACACCAGCTGTCCCAGTTTGCAGCATGTTGTCTCAGCCAGACACCCACAGTCTGAAGTGCAGTATCTGAGTCACAAGTACACAAGTTCCTCCTCTTTCACTGGTGCCATGGTAGGCCTGATAGGCAAAAATAAGCTTATACATGTCCTATCTTGCCCAGGCATATTTTTCACCTCTCCTTCCTTCTGTTCTGGGGAGAAGCAACCACAGGAATGAGGACAAAGAACCTGGAGCTATTGAATCAAAGGACTCTGGCTTGCCCAGACCTGTTTTGCTGGGCCCAGTCCTGTTCAAAATCGTTATTGATGATCTGGATGAGGTGATTGAGTCCAGCATCAGTAAATTTGCAGATAACACCAATCTAGGAGCAGGTGTGGAGCTGTTGGAGGGTAGGAGAGCCCTGCAGAGGGACCTAGACAGGCTGGATGGGTGGGCAGAGGCCAATGGGATGGGATTTAACAAGGCCAAGTGCAGGGTTCTGCACTTTGGCCACAACAACCCCAAGCAGCACTACAGGCTGGGGACAGAGTGGCTGAGAGCAGCCAGGCAGAGAGGGACCTGGGGGTGCTGGTAGATAGTAGGCTGAAGATGAGCCAGCAGTGTGCCCAGGTACTCAAGCACTGGTCAGGACACACCTTGACTGTATCCAGTTCTGGGCTCCTCAATTCAAGAGAGACGTTGAGGCACTGGAATGTGTCCAGGGAAGGATGATGAAACTGGTGAGAGGCCTGGAGCACAGCCTTGTGAGGAGACACTGAGGGAGCTGGAAGTGTGCAGCCTGGAGAAAAGGAGGCTCAGGGCAGACCTCATTGCTGTCTACAGCTACCTGAAGGCAGATTGCAGTCAGGTGAGGTTAGTCTCTTCTGCCAGGCAACCAGTTGCAGAACAAGGGGACACAGTCTCAAGTTGTGCTGGGGCAGGTCTAGGCTGGAAGTTGTTGGCAGTGAGAGTGATTGGCATTGGAATGGGCTGCCCAGAGAGGTGGTGGAGTCTCTGTCCCTGGAGGTGTTGAAGAAAAGCCTGGATGAGGCACTTAGTGCCATGGTCTAGCTGACTGGACAGGGCTGGTTGATGGGTTGGCCTGGATGACCTTGGAGGTCTAGTCCAACCTGCTTCTATGATAAGCAGAAAGGAGCTCCTTGAGTCCATCTAGTGGGCAAGAGATGCATTGACTTCAGGAACCTTCTCTTCCAGTTCAATTAATGTTTCTATTTTTTGGTACTTATTTCTAGATCAAGTTATTCCTCTGTATGTTTCCATGAGTGTGAGAAGTGATTATTATTAAAATTAGTGGTCAGGAGTTCTGAATACCCAAATTAATGAACAATATTACTTTTGGAAAAATATAATCTCACATCAATTAATTCTCCCTCCATTACAACTGGGGAGGGCATGGGCACTTCTGAAGGAGCACACTTAACTACTGTAGCTGCTTATTCTACCCGACAGTGGTGTTTTGAAAGCAGATGCTAATTATGGTGAAAGATTTTTTGCCCCCTTTTGATCCCTGGAAGTTGTTCTACTGATCATTTGTTCAGAGCTGGATGTCTTGTTATTTTAATTTGTTTTATAGGAAACATTTGCTACAGGCAGGGGACTGAGTGGCTGGAAAGCAGTCAGGAGGAAAGGGACCTGGGGGTACTCACAGATAGTAGGCTGAAGATGAGCCAGCAGTGTGCCCAGGTGGCCAAGAGAGCCAATGGCATCCTGGCCTGTATCAGGAACAGTGTGGCCAGCAGGACAAGGGAGGTTATTCTTACCCTGCACTCAGCACTGCTCAGGCCACACCTTGAGTGCTGTGTCCAGCTCTGAGCTCCTCAGTTCAAAAGAGATGCTGAGGTGCTGGAAGGTGTCCAGAGAAGGGCGACAAAGCTGGTGAGGGGCCTGGAGCACAAACCCTATGAGGAGAGGCTGAGGGAGCTGGGGGTGTGCAGCCTGGAGAAGAGGAGGCTCAGGGCAGACCTCATTGCTGTCTACAACTACCTGAAGGGAGGCTGTAGCCAGGTGGGGGTTGGCCTCTTCTGCCAGGCAAGCAGCAACAGAACAAGGGGACACAGTCTCAAGTTGTGCCAGGGGAGGTCTAGGCTGGATGTTAGGAGGAAGTTGTTGGCAAAGAGAGTGATTGGCATTGGAATGGGCTGCCCAGGGAGGTGGTGGAGTCACTGTCCCTGGAGGTGTTGAAGCAAAGCCTGGCTGAGGCACTTAGTGCCATGGTCTGGTTGACTGGATAGGGCTGGGGGATAGGTTGGACTGGATGATCTTCGAGGTCTCTTCCAACCTGGTTGATTCTATGATTCTCAGTGAAACAATTTTTTTCTATTATGAGATTCAGAAGTCTACTTTTTTACTTTAATGAAGCACACTTCTAAATTAGTATTTTTTGGTTCTATATTGGCTTAAAGAAATAACATAAGTAAAAATGCAGAACTCATAAGAATCCACATAACTTCATAACACTTCACAAGCTCTTTGTTCAAATCTAAGTTACAGTGGAGAAGAGAAATCACTACATGTCTAAGGAAAAGCAGTTAATAGAAGAAGTACAACTACTTTACACTGCAGCAAATTCTTTTCCTCTAATTCTCTCATTTCTTCAAGAGAAAAGATTTAAACATTTTCTCTACCGTATTCTGGGCTTTTAAATCATCTACCAAAGTTCCAAATCATAATAATAACTTAGTGGTTTAAGTGCTGATCTAATTATGTCTACTGATTTCTGAACTTCTCAGGGAAGACATGCTAAGATTATTCAGTTTCTCCTCATTTCCTCAATAGCAGTAGATTATTTCACTGCATTTGCTCTTTCCTTTGTTAGCTACTTGAAAACACAAAGCCAGTTTGTATTTTGCACCAGCTTGGTTAATTCTCATTTCAGTTCCTTGAAGTATTGCTTATCAACCACTTGGCTACTCTGAAAAGCTCACAGTATCACAGTACCACCAAGGTTGGAAGAGACCTCATAGATCATCAAGTCCAACCCTTTACCACAGAGCTCAAGGCCAGACCATGGCACCAAGTGCCACGTCCAATCCTGCCTTGAACAGCTCCAGGGACGGCGACTCCACCACCTCCCCGGGCAGCCCATTCCAGTGCCCAATGACTCTCTCAGGGAAGAACTTTCTCCTCACCTCCAGCCTAAATCTCCCCTGGTGCAGCCTGAGGCTGTGTCCTCTCGTTCTGGTGCTGGCCACCTGAGAGAAGAGAGCAACCTCCTCCTGGCCACAACCACCCCTCAGGTAGCTGTAGACAGCAATAAGGTCTCCCCTGAGCCTCCTCCTCTCCAGGCTAACCAATCCCAGCTCCCTCAGCCTCTCCTCGTAGGGCTGTGCTCAAGGCCTCTCCCCAGCCTTGTCACCCTTCTCTGGACACGCTCAAGCATCTCAATGTCCCTCCTAAACTGGGGGGCCCAGAACTGAACACAGCACTCAAGGTGTGGTCTAACCAGTGCAGAGTACAGGGGCAGAATGACCTCCCTGCTCCTGCTGACCACACCATTCCTGATGCAGGCCAGGATGCCACTGGCCTGCTGGGCACACTGCTGGCTCATGTTCAGGCAGGTATCCATCAGCACACACAGAGCTGATAGTTTTTATATAGCAGTACAGGATGCACTATAGGAAATGAATATTCTCAATATTTTTACAGCACCATTTAATTACTGAAACACCTTTGAAACATGAGGCAGATATTATTTCCTGAGTTTGAATGCAAAAAGACTGACATCTATTTTTAGAACTGTTTCAATACTTACCTTCTCATTATTTCTCACTTCTGCAGTAACAGCTCAGTTCTGAGCTGTTGTTCTGAAGAGCCCAGCATGAACTTCCCAGTTTACCACCCACTACTCTATGTGACCTTACATAAGTCACTGTGGGAATGAAGGACCAGGAAGATTTAGGAGACAGATACCAGCATCTTTAACTGAAGGCTACAAGGACAAGATAAATACCTCAAGGAACACTCGAAGTTCAGTATTTAAATAGTGAGCCTAGACCAAGATGTACCTAATGAAAAAAACACACACCTCACAATCCTGTTTAAGCAGTCCATTAGTTTACCACACAGCTTTCCATCTGCACAACACCACCATTCTATGCATTTTGCTGAATTCTCATTTAGTAAACTTTGCTTAGGTTTGTCAGAGGTGAGTTTTTAAGATATAAGTACATGTAAATGCTAGGGGGAAATAAAAGTCATCAGAGTGTTTTCCTCAAGGTGTCATTCACGCAGCACATGTTTTAAAAACATAACACTTGGTCCCTTAATCATTGAATGGGATTGAGTGCAGAGGTTTAGGAGCCACTGAGCATAACTAGCATCTGTAGATGCTGAAAGGAAGACACAGGATACACTCCTTGATGGCCTAGGTGCAGCAGCTGTTTTCCTAAAGCAGATTGCTTCGCATAAAGTGATGGCTTTCTGTCTTTCTGTGCATCTACGTGTAATGAAAGGAGAACAGAACCACAGAACGGTTTGGGTTGAAAAGGACCTTAAAGCCAACTATTTTCTGCCTCATGGGACACTCTCAAATCACAGCTTTGATTGCAGCAGTATGACATTATGCCTTCAAATATAGTTAATAGAACCAGTGACAATTTATAGGATGCCTTCGTCTCTTCCCCCTTCTTTCCCAAAGAAAGTGAATTAGATGTAGAGAGGAAAAGGTAAAGTACACCCAGATCAATAGTCCAACTTCAATTTGGAAGTTAAAAGAAGAAAATCTTAACAATAAATAAAAGGTATTTGAGGTAGAGAGTTACAAAAGGTATAGGAGAGGGAAGACAAGATACGAAGCGTATACATACAAGCAGATTTGATGGCAATGGGTTCATCCGCCTCATGGATTATGGCCACGTGGTAAAACAAAGAGTAGCAGCAAACAGGAGGGTGATGCTGGCAAGCAGGGAGGCAGGGCAAGAGAGAGAGAAACAGAAGTGCCTCTGCTTTTATAGGGGGCTGGATAGGAAGTGGGAGTGGGCTAACCACCACACCTGGAGAAAGGGTCGGACCCAGCCCTGGGGAGGAGTCAAGAGGACCACTCCCCCAGGAGGGTTAACCCTTTACACATTACCTTTCCTCTGAAGCACCAAATAAAAACTAGTAAAAACCAAAATCTTAGACCAGAACTCAACAGAATAAAATGACAAGAAAAGTTTTCTATTTTTTTTTTCCTTCTGAGCAGAAAAAAAAAGAATGCCAATTTTAGGAAGTTATAAGAATAGGTATAACACTTCAGACTGAATATTCAGGAACCTGTTATACTCATTGCTCCACTTTCCTCCCCTTCCACCTGCTCCTCCCTCACTTTTTTTTTTTTCTGAGAAGGCATAAAAGAAGAGAAGCAAATAGAAAACTGGGTTGTTTTTTCCCTTAGGCCAAAAGAGGGAAAAATATTCAGTACATGTGGATTTAAGTCCTAAAGCAGTTGGTGGCATTAGTCATAGAATCATAGAATCATAGAATCAACCAGGTTGGAAGAGACCTCCAAGGTCATCCAGTCCAAACTAGCACCCAGCCCTAGCCAGTCAACTAGACCATGGCACCAAGTGCCTCATCCACCTCCCTGGGCAGCCCATTCCAATGCCAATCACTCTCTCTGCCAACAACTTCCTCCTAACATCCAGCCTAGACCTCCCCCAGCACAGCTTGAGACTGTGTCCCCTTGTTCTGTTGCTGGTTGCCTGGGAGAAGAGACCAACCCCACCTGGCTACAACCAGGTAGTTGTAGACAGCAATGAGGTCACCCCTGAGCCTCTTCTTCTCCAGGCTAAACAACCCCATCTCCCTCAGACTCTCCTCATTGGGTTTGTGTTCCAGGCCCTTCACCAGCCTTGTTGCCCTTCTGTGGACACCTTCCAGCGCCTCAACATCTCTCTTGAATTGAGTGGCCCAGAACTGGATACAGCACTGAAGCTGTGGCCTGACCAATGCTGACTACAGGGGAAGAATATATTTATTCTTGGTGAGAAATGCCTGATGTTATAAGGAAGAAATTAAAACAATTATGGAATATTCCAGATGAATTTCTGCAGCCTTACCTACAGTATGCTCTAAGATCACCTTTTATTCATGTGTTTACAGTTTCCTCATCATTACTAGCCAAAAAAAGTCTGAGCACCCTCTGCTCTGTATAGATTTATTCATAACAGGTTCACTGTTTTCCTGATATGAAAGTTTTCAACAGTGAGGCCATTCAGTTCAACAATTATAGACCACTTTCTCAAGCTGAATAATCAATACCCAAATCTCCTAAATGTACTGGGACCAGACACTGAGCTGATAAACACTAAATAATAAGTTGTCATGCATCCTCTATCTCTATGGGTAGCACTGAAAATCATAGACGGTCATCATTCTGTACAGCTGAATTCCTCACCCAGGATACCACTGAGAACAGCAGTGGTGTCCTGTTTAAAACAATCAGGTCACAATCAGCATTTGCACTGAGAGCTTCATACTTTGAAAGACTGCTCTTATTTTATCTTTTTGACAACTTTCTTCAACCATTTAGCTTGAGATGGGAGGATCACAGGATCACAGGATGTCAGGGGTTGGAAAGGATCCAAAGGGATCAAGTCCAACCCCCCTGCCAGAGCAGGACCACACAATCTAGAACCGATCACAGAGGAACACATCCAGACAGGCTTTGAAAGTCTTCAGAGAAGGAGACTCCACAGCCTCTCTAGGGAGCCTGTTGCAGTGCTCTGGGACCCTTATAGGAAAGAAGTTCCCCCTTGTGTTGAGGTGGGACCTCCTGTGGTGCAACTGACACCCATTGCTCCTTGACCTATCCCAGGGAGCAGTGAGCAGAGCCTGTCCCCCCTCCTGACCCCCAGCCCTCAGATATTTATAGACATTGATTAAATCCCCTCTCAGTCTTCTCTTCTCCAGACTAAACAGGCCCAGGTTCCTCAGCCTCTCCTCATAAGGCAGCTTTCCAATCCATTAATCAACCTCGTAGCCCTCCACTGGACCTTCTCCAGCAGATCCCTGTCCCTCTTAATCTGGGGAGCCCAAAACTCAATGCAGTACTCAAGAAGGAGTCTCACCAGAGTAGAGAAGAGGCGGATCTGCTGGACACACTCTTCTTGGCCTTCTTGGCCACAAGGGCACATCTGGGGGTGCTGATTGATATCCGCCTGAACGTGAGCCAGCAGTGTGCCCAGGTGGCCAAGAGAGCCAGTGGCATCCTGGCCTGCATCAGTGTCATGGAGAGTAGCAAAAGGCTCTCTAAGCTTTTTGCTATATTGTGTAGTTTCTAGTGCCTCACATTCAAGCCAGAAGCATCGAAAACCCAAAACAATCTTTCAGTCCCATGGGAAGATTTCTCCCTAGGGTAAGTGAAAAGGTAAACACTGGCCATGTTTTCCCTTCCACTTGGCCTTGCTTTCCAGACAACAGGGTATTGTTTTGGTTAAGTAGAAACGACTATCTCAGGCCTGCCCAGCACCTGCAGGTGGGCTGGCCTGAGGAGTGGTCTTTATATTGTTTGAGTAATATTATCCAATTATATAAATTGCTTACTGGTTTTTACCAATGTATGTGAACAACGTAAAAGTGGTCTGAATTGTGGGCTAGTCCTATTTTGGAGCATTATAAAAATGGTGGACAGGCCAGGATCGAGGCCCTTGCGCCCTTGCCCTAGCCTTCTGGGTCTGCGTCTTGTCCTTCTGGGTTTTTCCAGCCTTTCTGGTTTTTTCCCGGACTTAACAACAACAAACTGCTCGCCGATCTAGCCTCGCCTCGGGCGGACGCCGAGTCGCAGAGGCTAAAGCCTGCATGCCTGGACTCTCATCGGGAGAAAGGGACTCCTACCAAGCTACAGACTGTGAGTAGCTGACGAACTATTAACTCAAACCACAAAACCTCAAAAGAACTCTCTTTAAACATCATAGACTCTTTAATTTGCCATTTTCGGAAATGTTACTTTGATCTCAATCAAAAAGAACTCACAGTGGTGGTGTAGTTTCGGGAAGAGGGAATCCGCATTCTTTGCAATAAATCACTGATAAAATAGTCAACGCCTCGCGTATTTTCCCCATAACTCTGCCGCGAAACTGCGTTCCACGACAATCAGGAATGGTGTGGTCAGCAGGAGCAGGGAGGTCATTCTGCCCAAGTACTCTGCACTGCTTAGACCACACCTTGAGTGCTGTGTTCAGTTCTGGGCCCCTCAGTTTAGGAGGGACATTGAGATGCTTGAGCGTGTCCAGAGAAGGGCGACGAGGCTGGGGAGAGGCCTTGAGCACAGCCCTACGAGGAGAGGCTGAGGGAGCTGGGATTGGTTAGCCTGGAGAAGAGGAGGCTCAGGGGAGACCTTATTGCTGTCTACAACTACCTGAGGGGTGGTTGTGGCCAGGAGGAGGTTGCTCTCTTCTCTCAGGTGGCCAGCACCAGAACAAGAGGACACAGCCTCAGGCTGCGCCAGGGGAAATTTAGGCTGGAGGTGAGGAGAAAGTTCTTCCCTGAGAGAGTCATTGGACACTGGAATGGGCTGCCCGGGGAGGTGGTGGAGTCGCCGTCCCTGGAGCTGTTCAAGGCAGAATTGGACGTGGCACTTGGTGCCATGGTCTGGCCTTGAGCTCTGTGGTAAAGGGTTGGACTTGATGATCTCTGAGGTCTCTTCCAACCTTGGTGATACTGTGATACTGTGAAGGAAAGGAAGGAGTAAAGGGAAGTGAGGATCAGAAACAGCTAAAAAGAACAAACTACCAGACTGGGCTAGCCACACTGACAGTAAGACACACTTGAACTTCATGGAAAAGATACTCTCAGGTTGTGCTTAACACAGGAATAACTTAATTAATTTTCTGCTCAATTAGATTTAGTTTCACTTTGCTTCTATAGACTAATAAATTTTAATACAGCTCAAACTCCAAAGAATTGGACATGTGGTATTACCCAGCTCTGTTCCCCTGCTCTGCAACAGTTCCTGTGGACAGGTGCCTAGAATCAATCTGTTACTGGATGAACCACTGTATTTTACCATTAAGTCTAACACTGAAAGGATATGGCAATCAAAGAGAAAACACATTATCAGTACGTGTTCAATCAAATCAGTAACTAATTCACTCCTGAAAACCCTGCTTAATTTAAAACATGCTTCTTACCAGGGATAGCAGTAGCAAAATACGAATAGCAGCCTGGAGGAGGCTCAGGGGTGACCTCATTGCTGTCTACAACTACCTGAAGGGACATTGTAGCCAGATGGGCTCAGTCTCTTCTCTGTGGCAACCAGCAACAGAAGAAGGGGACACAGTCTCAAATTGTGCCAGGGCAGGTCTAGGCTGGGTGTTAGGAGGAAGTTGTTGTCAGAGAGAGTGATTGGCATTGGAATGGGCTGCCCAGGGAGGTGGTGGAGTCACCATCCCTGGAGGTGTTCAAACAAAGCCTGAATGAGGCACTTAGTGCCATGGTCTGGTTGATTGTCTAGGGCTGGGTGCTAGGTTGGGCTGGCTGAGCTTGGAGGTCTCTTCCAACCTGCTTGATTCTATGATTCTATTTTTTTTCCTTCGTTTAGGTCAAGAATATTTTATAATATCAAACAAAACCAAACAGCAACAAACCAAAACCACCAAATGAAAACTCCAAACTTTTTGATTGATGAAAACCTGTACAGCATTAACCCAGGACATTAACATTTCTCTAATGCAGGCACTGATTGAATGAATCTTAGACAGTGATTGCTAAGTTATTGTAAATTGTTGTTGCAATACTATCATAAAACATCCTATGGCTTTCAGAGATCCATTTTAATTACCATTCACCACAGCTCCTCCATATGTCAGATCACAAAGTTGCCATTAAAGGGATAAGAATCCTTTACACAGCTTTCCATTATTTCCGCATTAATGATGAAATCAATTTTCTTGAAGATCTCTGACTTATAAACATGCTAAGTCTCATAGAAAAAATAATCCCAGGTTCATGCAGTGAGACAGAGGTAAGTTTTGTGAGGAAGCAAAAGAAGAAAGAAACTTGCACTTCCCAGGCTTGAGTTCACTGAGGGTTCCCTTGCATGCCATGTGTTTGTAGCCACAGGAGCGCAGCCTGTGATCTCTGAAGGGATGAGATGCTCCTGCCTCCCCTCAGAGGCTGCACTGCACTCTGCACCCACCTCCAGAGCTGCTGGCTGTGCTCCCAGATCCCACGTTCCTTATTTCAAACGGACAGTGCTGGATGAGGCGCTCAGTGCCATGGCTTAGTGAATTAGAAGGGTTAGGTGACAGGTGGGATGCGATGATCCTAGAGATCGTTTGGAACACAAATCCTATGAGGAGAGGCTGAGGGAGCTGGGGTTGTTTAGCCTGGAGAAGAGGAGGCTCAGGGGTGACCTTATTGCTGTCTACAATACCTGAAGGGACATTGTAGCCAGGTGGGGGGTGGCCTCTTCTGCCAGGCAACCAGCAACAGAACAAGGGGACACAGTCTCAAGCTGTGCCAGGGGAGGTCTAGGCTGGATGTTGTTAGGAAGTTGTTGGCAGAGAGAGTGATTGGCATTGGAATGGGCTGCCCAGGGAGGTGGTGGAGGCACTGTCCCTGGAGGTGTTGAAGCAAAGCCTGGCTGAGGCACTTAGTGCCATGGTCTGGTTGACTGGCTAGGGCTGGGTGCTAGGTTGGCCTGGATGATCTTGGAGGTCTCTTCCAACCTGGTTGATTCTATGATTCTATGATTCCAACCTGGTTAGCTCTGTGTTTCTGATCCTGTGATTCATCTTGGTTTCACAGTTACTGACCTTGACTGAAAACATGATGCCTGCTGCAATCGGTAAGTTAAAGGCAAACCCTGCAAACACTACAAAAACAAGATGAACAGAAACGTAGAGCAGAGGAGGCAGCACCACAAGGTACTTATTTACACCCTCCAGCACTCCGGAACTACTGAACGTCCTTTCTCCGGGAGAACGAGGTTAAATTAGCATTGCCCCTTGGCATCCAGCACAGAGAAACAAGGGTCTTCTGCTCTTCTACACTTGGCATTATTCTCTTTGGCAAACACGCGGCTAAGCAATCCTAACCGCCGCCTAACAGCGCCGCAGCCGCCCCGGTGCGCGGCGCCGGCCCCGGGCGCACAGGCCGAGCCCAGCCTGGCGGCGCCCCCCGCGCAGCGCGGCCCCGTGCGGGGTGCCGGAGCGCCCCCTGCCGCTGCGGCGCTCGCTGCTCTCACACCGCGCTGCGCCGCAGCCGCCTGCAGCCACCGTGCGGCACAAACAGCCCTTCCTGTTTCCCCGGCCACGGTCAGTGGAAAAACGAAACAATGGAATTCAGCAAGGGCAAGTGTAGAGCCCTGCACCTGGGAAAGAACAACCCCAGGGGTCAGCACAGGCTGGGGAGGCCAGCAACGGGGAAGAGGATCTGGGGGTCCTAGTTGATGGGAGGTTGACCATGAGCCAGCAATGTGCTCTTGTGGCCAGGAGGGCCAGTGCCATACTGGGGTGCATTAGAAAGGCTGTGGTTAGTAGGTCAAGGTTTTCCTGCCCCTCTACTCTGCCCTGATGAGGCCACATCTGGAGCACTGTGTCCAGTTCTGGGCCCCCCAGTTCAAGAGTGACATAGAACTGCTTGAGAGAGTCCATCACAGAGCCATAAAGATGATGAAGGGAACAGAGCATCTCTGTTATGAGGAGAGCCTGAGGCAGCTGGGGCTGTGCTGCTGGGAGGAGACTGAGAGGTGACCTCAGCAATGGTTATAAAGATATGCAGGGTGAGTGCCAGGAGGCTGCAGCCAGGCTCTGCTGGGTGATGCCCAGTGACAGGCCAAGGGGCAATGGGTGGAAGCTGAGGCATAGAAGTCTCATTTAAACCTGAGGAGGAATTTTTTCTCTCTGAGGGTGACAGAGCCCTGGAACAGGCTGCCCAGGGGAGCTGTGGAGTCTCCCTCTCTGGAGATATTCCAAACCTGCCTGAATGCATTCCTTTATGATCTGTTCTAGGTGATGCTGCTCTGGCAGGGGGGGTTGGACTGGATGAGCTTTGGAGGTCCCTTCCAGCCCCTGGCATTCTGTGATTCAATATAAAAATGCTAGCACGGTGGGTAATGGGGGTTGAATTTGAAGTCTCAAATGTTATGTCACAGAGAAGGATTTGTCTCTAGTCTTTCTACAGCCACCTAGCAGAGGTAAATAGCTTTAAATCATGTGAGCCATGAAGTACAAGCATCAGCCAACAGCATGCTACAAAGCAAAGCCTTTGGATTAAATGAAACTCACAAGTAAAGCATTGTCAAGGAAAACTCCTGTCTTACACAGGCACAGGAGCAACAGGTGAAGGCAAGTGACTGAAGAAGGCAAGCAAGGAAATGCAAGCCTGGCAAGATCACACCCAGCTGAGAGGCTTGACTGGCCAGCATGGTTCTGGACGTGCCTTAACCCTTGAAAAGTCAGGAAACCGTCTGAAAAAATGAACTGCCACACAAGTGCAGATCTTTTCTGCTGTTCAGTATAAAAGAAACCCTTACACAGGCTGGTGCTTCTGCAGCTAAGCAGCAGGCAGAGAGACTGTGCACTTGCTATCACCAAGTGTCCTAGCTCATGAATATACATCTCTATCACCATATTTCTAGTTTAAATGAAAGATATTATTGAATGCTGGATGAAAACAGAGATAACTCACAATTAACTCCAGGCTAACATTACTGAATTGGAATCCTACAATTAAAGATGTACCTCTTACCTACCGACTTAAACGAATCAGTTGCTTGTCAGAAGTGCAAAGAGAGTTGTTGCAGGCCTCATTTCTGCCAGAAAAAAATGGAGATCATAGAATTGTAGAATCGTAGAATCAGTCAGGGTTGGAAGGGACCACAAGGATCATCTAATTTCAAACCCCCTGCCATGGGCAGGGACACCTTACCCTAGAGCAGGCCGGCCACAGCCTCAGCCAGCCTGGCCTTAAACACCTCCAGCCATGGGGCCTCAACCACCTCCATTCCAGCATCTCACCACTCTCATGCTCAACAACTTCCTCCTCACCTCCACTCTGAACCTACCAATCTCCAGCTTTGCTCCATTCTCCCCAGTCCTGCACTCCCTGATATCCTAAAAAATCCCTCCCCAGCTTTTTTGTAGCCCACTTCAGATGCTGGCAGGCCACAAGAAGGTCACCTGGGAGCCTCCTCTTCTGCAGACTCAACAGCCCCAACTCTTTCAGTCTGTGCTCACAGCAGAGCTGCTGCAGCCCTCTGAGCATCCTGATGGCCCTGCTCTGGACACACTCCAGCATCTCCACATCCTTCTTGTAATAGAGGCTCCAGAACTGGATGCAGTACTCCAGGTGGGGTCTCAGCAGAACACAGTAGAGGAGGAGGTTTACCTCCCTGGCCCTGCTGGCCACACTTCTCCTGATGCAGCCCAGGCTCTGCTTGGCTTTCTGGGCTGCAAGTGCACACTGCTGGCTCCTGTTGAGCTTCTCCTCCAGCAACACCCCCAAGTCCCTCTCCTCAAGGCTGCTCTCCAGACACTCACTGCCCAGCCTGGATTGTGCTTGGCATTGCCTCGACCCAGCTGCAGGACCTTGCACTTGGTGTTGTTGAACCTCATGAGCTTGGCTTGTGCCCCCCTCTCCAGCCTGTCCAGGTCCCTCTGGATGGATCCCTGCCCTCCAGCCTGTCTGCTGCACTACACAGCTTGGTGTCATCAGCAAACTTGCTGAGGCTGCACTCAATTCCTCTGTCCATGGCACCCACAAAGATGTTGAACAAGACTGGTCCCACAACTGATTCTTGAGGTACTCTGCTTGTCACTGGCCTCCTCTTGGACATGGACCCATTGACAGCTTCTCTTTGGGTGTGGCCATCAAGCCAGTTCATTATCCATCTTGTGGTCCACCCATCAAATCTCTGTTTCACCAGCTTGGTGTTCAAGGAAAGCCTGAACGAGGCACTTAGTGCCATGGTCTAGTTGACTGGACAGGGCTGGGTGCTAGGTTGGACTGCATGATCTTGGAGGTCTCTTCCAACCTGGTTGATTCTATGATTCTGTGACAGAAACCAATCCCTTATACAGAAAATTCATGTATAAATTCATGTGTAAAATGTGTTGTGGAGAAATTTATTTGCCCCAACTCTTTTTGTTCCTTCTCTCGTTCCCTCCACCTTTTATCCAGAAAAGAATCATTTCCCTAACAAGGAATGTTTCATCCCACACCTCTTGGATAATAAAACATTGTCTTAAGTATCTCATGCGCCTTCTGTGTTAGCAGTGAGCACTTTCACTTTGAGAAGGGCAAGGAAGAAAAATCACAGCTTTCTTTTTCAGTTTAAGAGTTTCTGGTTAAAGTCATTCATTGGTATTATTTTATCATCACACATGCAATAACCTAACTTCAATCTCTAAATACTTTCAAACTCTGCTGTTTGTTTTCTGTTTCACCACAGGAATTTATAGTTGGACTTAACAGTCCTAAAAAGTCTAACTAGACCTGAACCAAATGTGCCATGTAGGTATAATCACCCAGTGTAAAAGTCTTTGCACAAAAGGCACTGCAAATTGCACATGCCAGGCACACACTGTACTGGCACACTATTGTTGTACAATCAATACACAGCATTTCAGCATTTCAGATTGTCTTTTCCTACTGAAGAATGGCAGCTGTAATACAATTCTTTCCTCACCAACACTCAGCTGTATTTCAAGAAAGGGCCAATGCACTTTCAGGCACTTTCATTTAGAGAATCACAGAGTTATGCCATGCAGGTTCTTCGGCAGAAGTGGGTGGAGCAGCCTGAAAAGTCCTTTCTGACCTTTTCTCTTCTTATCAAAGAAAAACAAACAGATTTTTTTTTAAGGAAAGTTTTTCTTCTCTTTGGAAAAACAAGCAAACAAAAAAAACCCAAGAAAAACCCAATCTTTGCTAATCTTCACTTTCCACACTTTCCCCTGCTTTCTTTGCATTGTATTTTTTCTACTTTCTTCGGTGGAACACAGAAAAAGAGGAGAGGTTGTTTTTCCCTACCTCATTTTTGCACTTAAGAAGAGAATAATAAACAGAAGCTGTGTCACAGCATACAAAACATTCGTTTCTTTACCCTTCATTTCAAACAGGATCTTTTTTCCCCACCAATTCTGTTAAGCAGTTAGCCCAAGGGAGAATTGGACATATTTGACATCTTTCAAGCCTCAGGGCCTAAAGCTCTTGAATTCATGCAAAGCCCTTTGGGGGATAGCACTCTGCTGGCACAATTCTCCAGTAAGGAAGCAATAGAAAGGGAAACAATCATCACTCATCTGAACCATGCCTAGCTTTATTTAAGTGTCAAGCAGCATTTTGTTCAATAATCTCTCAGTTCTTGTTCTCAAATAGAAAGACCAATAATCATGACACTGCAGCATCATTAGCACACCTCTGACCACCTGCAAACACTCTCAGGCTGTGTGTTCCTACCATCCTCAGTATGATTCCTAAGCAAATTGTCTGAGCTGAAAAGCTGACAAGCACAATAAATAGTGGGAAATGGCTTGAAGCAAAAAAAGAGTCAGTAATGAAGTTCTAGCACTTTCTGTGGCAGTGTATCCAGGCTACTGCTATTGTTTCCAGCAATAAAAACCCCCAACTTCTGGAAAAGCAGCAGCTACCATTAGAGTGAGAAATACTATCTAAGCTTTTAGTCCCAACCTTATCCCTCTGTTACTGGTATTAAGTTTCATGTCGAAGCAAATTTAGAGGTGGATTGTGTGCAACTTTATGCAAAGATGTATTAAACATTGGTGATTACTTAACAAGGGTTAACTAATGGTTTTAACAGGAGTTAATTGGTTTACTTAAGTGTCTGTGTGATTACATTAGAAAACCAGGTCTGTGACAGACAATTTATGCAGAGGGAGTTGCATATTGTCTTCAGTAGACAGCTAATGGCAATACAAGTCTTTTATTTCCCTGCCTGTAGAATAAGGATGAAAGCAGAATTAAAATAACCAAAACACCAAAACCAACCAACCAATAAAGCAAACAAACACCAAACCCTGTGCATTATGTTGCTTTTTTAACTGTAATTTAAGTCCAGTTCAAATGAGATAAATAATCATTAACATCTTTTTTTCTCAGATGTTAATGTTGCACTGCTTTCCCTTCTAAAGGAAATGCAAATAAGGATGTTGAAAGAGATGCTTATTGAGAGATCAGAAGTCTGGAAGGATTCACATTTGGCTTTCAGCAGTACCACACTGTGAGTGAATCTTTGTACAAGTGCTGTTTTGTTACTCATATCAATCCACTGGAATAGGAAGACCAGTAAGTACAGAGGCAGCATTATTCTACACTCCCACTGCGACTGAATAATAACAACACTGGCAGATAGCATTAGCTTTGACCCTAGATCAAGAAACCTAACATTTAAGAAAGCTAACAGTCTGAATCTGATCTTCATTTTCATGTCAGCATGAGCTAGTGCACTAATCCAGGCCTATTACAGGTGTAAGAGTAGACATCTGTGGTGAATTTACACAAAGGAAGAATTACATCTCAGTGTAATAAACATCTCTCACTATCAGCTCAATCATTTACCTTGCTTTATGTGCCACAGTGGCACTGAAACAGACTATCTTCAGCATGAGACTGGTGAGAGCCTGGAATGGGCTGCCCAAGAAGGTGGTTAAGGCCCCATCCCTGGAGGTGTTTAAGGCCAGGCTGGATGAGGCTGTGGGCAGCCTGCTCTAGGGTAGGGTGTCCCTGCCCATGGAACTAGATGGTCCTTGTGGTCCCTTCCAACCCTGACTGATTCTGTGATTCTAAGATTTAAGCAAACCCAGTTGAATCTTAGGTTTCGTCTTACATCAAACACGTCCAAAGCATTTTATGAAAGAAAACAGAGACTTCCCAGGTGCATGAACTGAACCAAGTTCCATTCTCACACTATGCAAACTAGAATCACATCCACTGCAGTCACTGCATTTGTAAAAGCAAAGCTGGTCAGGGCAGACTGTTTGCATTAAGTATGCAACCACATATCCGCAAAGTTGCTGCACTCACCACTGCCTGACTCTGTGTGCACACTGCCCTCCAACTGCTCCATACCAAAACATCCATGCTGGGCTAGGAACTGGCTGGAGGGCCGAGCCCAGAGAGTGGCGGTGAATGGTGTCACAGCCAGCTGGCAGCTGTCACTAGTGGTGTCCCTCAGGGATCAGTGCTGGGCCCCATCCTCTTTAACATCTTCATAGATGATCTGGATGAGGGCATGGAGTCACTCATCAGCAAGTGTGCAGATGACACTAAGCTGGGGGCAGATGTGGCTGGGTTGGAGGGCAGAAGGGCTCTGCAGTGGGACTTGACCATCTGGACAGATGGGCAGAGTCCAAGGGGATGGCTTCAATAGCTCCAAGTGCAGGGTGCTGCACTTTGGCCACAACAGCCCCATGGAGAGATACAGGCTAGGGTAGGAGTGGCTGGAGAGCAGCCAGACAGAGAGGGATCTGGGGGTCCTGATTGATACCTGCCTGAACATGAGCCAGCAGTGTGCCCAGGTGGCCAAGAGAGCCAGTGGCATCCTGGCCTGCATCAGGAATGGTGTGGTCAGCAGGAGCAGGGAGGTCATTCTGCCCCTGTACTCTGCACTGCTTAGACCACACCTTGAGTACTGTGTTCAGTTCTGAGCCCCCCAGTTTAGGAGGGACATTGAGATGCTTGAGCGTGTCCAGAGAAGGGCAACGAGGCTAGGGAGAGGCCTTGAGCACAGCCCTACGAGGAGAGGCTGAGGGAGCTGGGATTGGTTAGCCTGGAGAAGAGGAGGCTCAGGGCAGACCTTACTGCTGTCTACAACTACCTGAGGGGTGGTTGTGGCCAGGAGGAGGTTGCTCTCTTCTCTCAGGTGGCCAGCACCAGAACAAGAGGACACAGCCTCAGGCTGCGCCAGGGGAAATTTAGGCTGGAGGTGAGGAGAAAGTTCTTCCCTGAGAGAGTCATTGGACACTGGAATGGGCTGCCCAGGGAGGTGGTGGAGTCGCCGTCCCTGGGGCACTTCAAGGCAGGTTGGGTGTGGCACTTGGTGCCATGGTCTAGCCTTGAGCTCTGTGGTAAAGGGTTGGACTTGATGATCTATGGGGTCTCTTCCAACCTCGGTGATACTGTGACACTGTGATACTGTGATCTCAGAAACTGCCCCTGCCTCAACATTTAAAATATAGTTATTAGGGGACATGTTATTAGGGGAAATAAACTAACAGAACAAAGGCAGCTCCCATCTGCCATTTTAAATCCTTGTTCTCTGTATCTCAGAAAACAGGCTGCAGGGTCAGAAAAAAACAACAGAGAAAAGTAACAAGCCAGAGAACACTTTGGAATTGTTTCTCTACAGGCAATAGCTAGGCAAACAGTGCCTGGCCAGGATTTAGGAGGGATGAGAAAAGGTCAATAAATACCTGTACCACTGACAGTGTCTAGCAATTGATTTATTTGTTGTTCTTCAACTACAGTAATTATCTGGCATCCTTATGCCACCAGAAAGCTTAACACAAGCAAAGGAGATAGTTTTTCTGTTCAGTGTATTCCTATAGCCACAGAATTCCTTGTTGAAAGATGTTGCAGAGGCTACAGTAACAGAAAGTTTCAAGGGCAGAGAGGGCAAGTTCATCAGGAGAAGTGTGGCCAGCAGGTCAAGGGAGGTGATTCTCCCCCTCTACTCTGCTCTGGTGAGACCCCACCTGGAGTACTGCATCCAGTTCTGGAGCCCCCATTACAAGAAGGATGTGGAGATGCTGGAGTGTGTCCAGAGAAGGGCCACGAGGATGCTCAGAGGGCTGCAGCAGCTCTGCTGTGAGCACAGACTGAAAGAGTTGGGGCTGTGCAGTCTGGAGAAGAGGAGGCTCCCAGGTGACCTTCTTGTGACCTTCCAAGTTCTGAAGGGGGCTACAAAAAAGCTGGGGAGGGACTTTTTAGGATATCAGGGAGTGACAGGAATGAGGGGAATGGAGTAAAGCTGGAGATTGGTAGGTTCAGAGTGGAGGTGAGGAGGAAGTTGTTGAGCATGAGAGTGGTGAGAGGCTGGAATGGGTTGCCCAGGGAGGTGGTTGAGGCCCCATGGCTGGAGGTGTTAAAGGCCAGGCTGGCTGAGGCTGTGGCCAGCCTGCTCTAGGGTAGGGTGTCCCTGGGCATGGCAGGGGGGTTGAAATTAGATGATCATTGTGGCCCTTTCGAACTCTGACTGATTCTATGAAACAGCTTAAGGGAGGCTGTAGCCAGGTGGGGTTGGTCTCTTCTGCCAGGCAACCAGCAACAAAACAAGGGGACACAGTCTCAAGTTGTGCCAGGGGAGGTCTAGGCTGGAGGTTAGGAGGAAGTTCTTCCCAGAGAGAGTTATTGGCATTGGAATGGGCTGCCCAGGGAGGTGGTGGAGTTGCTGTTCTTGGAGGTGTTTGAGAGAAGCCTGGATGAGGCATTTAGTGCTATGGTCTACTTGACTGGCTAGGGCTGGGTGCTAGGTTGGACTGGATGATCTTGGAGGTCTCTTCCAACCTGGTTGATTCTATTCTATGATTCTATTCTATTAAAAATATAACAAGATGCCATTCCATTATAACAATCCTTAAAAAGTCTTGCATATCTGAAACATTTATCTTAAGTACTTTCAAAAGTGTCCGTTTATAAGAATATAAAAAATAATTAAAAATGCACTGTGTGTCCATGATTTAAGCATTATTAGACTTAGATGTGTCCAGAGGAGGGCCACAAAGATGATCAGAAGGCTGCAGCTGCTCTTCTATGAGGACAGGCTACAAGAGCTGGGGCTTTTCAGCCTGCAGAAGAGAAGGCTTTGAGGAGACCTTATAATGGCCTTCCAGTATCTGAAGGGGGCTACAGGAAGGCTGGGGAGGGACTATTGACAGGGTCTTGTAATGACAGGACGAGGGGGAATGGGTTTAAACTGGCAGAGCAGTTTAAACTGGCAGATTCAAACTGGATGTTAGGAAAGGGTTGTTTGCAGTGAGGGTGATGAGACACTGGCACAGGTTGCCCAGAGAGGTTGTGGAGCACAGAATCACCGAATGTGATCAAAGATCACATTCGGTGATTCTGTGCTTCACAACCTCCCTGGAGGTGTTCAAGGCCAGACTGGATGAGGCCTTGAGCAACCTGTTCTAGTGGAAGGTGTCCCTGCCCATGAAAGGTAGGTGGGGACTGGCTGAGCTTTGAGGTCCCTTCCAACCTAAACCATTCTATGATTCTAGATGTTAAAAAGGTGAATTAAGAAATGTAAGGTATTTGCATTTCTCTTACAAAGATGTGTTTCCTTATTTCTACAGCTAGCAGTTCCTACTAACTGCAGTGAGAGCAGTAAGGTGTAGCTGTGATGAATCCACTATTTAGAGAACAGTGATTTGCAGTTCTGTAAACGTTATTGAGCAGGGTATTGAAAACCTTTATTGTACTCAGTATCAGAATTAGCAAGTCGGTTTTGTGTGTGATCCATGTATTTCATCCAGAACATTCCTGATGCTTTCTACAGAAACCTCTTCTTTTTGATGTTTCATACAGGTTTGCTTCCATATCTCTTCCAGCCTTTCATCTGAAACGTTCACACCAATGTTGTGGAGAATTTCTGCAATCTACAAAACATTACAAATCAACTCATGCTGGTTAACATTTCCTTTAAACTACACAGAATCTGAGAAGCATTCTCTGTTTGCCAAAGAGTATTTTCCCACTCCTAAATAAAAACTACAGGCTACATCCTGTAGGTCTACAACTACCTGAGGGGAGGTTGTGGCCAGGAGGAGGTTGCTCTCTTCTCTCAGGTGGCCAGCACCAGAACTAGAGGACACAGCCTCAAGCTATGCCAGGGGAGATTTAGGCTGGAGGTGAGGAGAAAGTTCTTCCCTGAGAGAGTCATTGGACACTGGAATGGGCTGCCCAGGGAGATGGTGGAGTTGCCATCCCTGGAGCTGTTCAAGGCAGGATTGGACGTGGCACTTGGTGCCATGGTCTAGCCTTGAGCTCTGTGGTAAAGGGTTGGACTTGATGATCTATGAGGTCTCTTCCAACCTTGGTGATACTGTGATACTGTGATACTGTGACACTGTGATACTGTGATCCTGAGTTCTTAGCCAAAAAAAAAAAAGTTTACGTAAATCTGAACCTTACTGGGATTGGGAATCTTATTGGGATGAAAGCTCTGGTGTACAAAATTATCTTTAGCTAATAAAGCAATGCTGAGGCAACACCAACTCTGGAAAAAAAATACACAAGGTTCACCACTGTTCCCTTTTTACAGCCTATAATCTAATTCTTCTCACCAATATATCCCAGCTAGTCTCAAACTAGCACAAATACCCACAGTGGTGGGAATTTCACAACAGCTTTGCTCTCCTCACATTCCAGAATGCTATTCAAATGTTGCTCAAAACAATATTCGAGCACGCGAGTGGCAACAGCCTGACCTACCTCACCATATTACATACTTAAGTTGGATCTACCTCCTGTATGAATAATTTTTGATGTGAAGAGTAAGTATTTTTTCGAGTTCAATGGAAAATAGAGTTGAATGGATGTAAAGAAACAAAGCATTGCAGCAACAACCTGTTTGTTGGACAATAGGACTTTCCACTCCCACATGGCTAGAGGCACCTTGCAAGAATCATAGAATCATAGAATCAACCAGGTTGGAAGAGACCTCCAAGATCATCCAGGCCAACCTAGCACCCAGCCCTATCCAATCAACCAGACCATGGCACTATGTGCCCCATCCAGGCTTTTCTTGAAGACCCCCAGGGATGGTGCCTCCACCACCTCCCTGGGCAGCCCATCCAAATGGGAAATCACTCTCTCTGTGAAGAACTTCTTCCTAATATCCAGCCTATACCTACCCTGGCACAACTTGAGACTGTGTCCCCTTGTTCTATTGCTGGTTGCCTGGGAAAAGAGGCCACCCCCCACCTGGCCACAATGCCCCTTCAGGTAGTTGTAGACAGTAATAAGATCACCCCTGAGCCTCCTCTTCTCCAGGCTAAACAGGCCCAGCTCCCTCAACCTCTCCTCATAGGGTTTGTGTTCCAGGCCCCTCACCAGCTTTGTTGCCCTTCTCTGGACATGTTCCAGCACCTCAACATCTTTCTTGAATTGAGGAGCCCAGAACTGGACACAGCACTCAAAGTGTGGCCTGAGCAGTGTTGAGTACAGGGGAAGAATAACCTCCCTTGTCCTACTGGCCACACTGCTCCTGATGCAGGCCAGGATGCCATTGGCTCTCTTGACCACCTGGGCACACTGCTGGCTCATCTTCAGCTTACTATCTAGCAGTACCCCCAGGTCCCTTTCCTCCTGGCTGCTCTCCAGCCACCCTGTCCCCAGCCTGTAGCGCTGCTTGGGGTTGTTGTGGCCAAAGTGCAGAACCCTGCACTTGGCCTTGTTAAATCTCATCCCATTGGCCTCTGCCCACCCAGGCAGCCTGTCCAGGTTCCTCTGCAGGGCTCTCCTGCCTTCCAACAGATCAACACCTGCTCCTAGCTTGGTGCCATCTGTCAATATTGTGAAAAGCAGCACTGTACCTCTGCCTTTGGTCTTGCTTTAAACAAGTCACCTTCATGCACTCCCTTCTGACTGAAGACAGAAGGGAACAATAAGGAATAAGCATTGCCCTGATCACCGTAATTAGTTCTGTCACTGACACAGCGAATCCGAGGAGCAGGAAGATCCAAACGAACACTTGGAACACCGCACACTGGATAACCTGTGGAAATCAGTCAATAGGTAGCATGGAAAAGCCTGCGCATAAGGAGTATGAGGCATTGTGCATGAAAAATGGACACACTTGGTGTTTCATTTTGCAGAGGCTCAGTAATATCTGGTTTTCTTCCTCATCTCTCTTTTTGTATTTCTAGAATTGCTAGCTGCGGCTACATCACAAGGCATGAGAAAAGGAAATCAGAGAGTCATGGAATCAACCAGGTTGGAAGATACCTCCAAGATCATCCAGTCCAACCTAGCACCCAGCCCTAGCCAATCAACTAGGCCATGGCATTGAGTGCCTCAGCCAGGCTTTGCTCCAACATCTCCAGGGACAGCAACTCCATCACCTCCCTGGGCAGCCCATTCCAATGCCAATCACTCTCTCTGACAACAACTTCCTCCTAACATCCAGCCTAGACCTGCCCTGGCACAACTTGAGACTGTGTCCCCTTGTTCTGTTGCTGGTTGCCTGGCAGAAGAGACCAATCCCCACCTGGCTACAACCTCCCTTCAGGTAGTTGTAGACAACAATGAGGTCTGCCCTGAGCCTCCTCTTCTGCAGGCTGCACACCCCCAGCTCCCTCAGCCTCTCCTCACAGGGCTGTGCTCCAGGCCCCTCACCAGCTTCATTGCCCTTCTCTGGACACCTTCCAGTATCTTAACATCTCTCTTGAATTGAGGATCCCGGAACTGAACACAGTACTCAAGGTGTGGCCTGACTGCTGATCCTGCAGTAATATACTAGTACTTATGCAGCATTTCCAGATGAAAACATTTTCAGATGATTCCAAGAAGATACTGTTCTCATAAAATTAGTAGTGCCATTTCTCAAAGGCATCAGGATTAACTTTCATGGTTTAAAATTTGGCACTGGGTTAGGAACTGGATGGATGGCTGGCCCAGAGAGAGGTTGTAAATGGTGTCACATCCAGTTGGCAGCCAGTCACTAATGGTGTGATGAGGCTGGTGAGAGGCCTTGAGCACAAGCCCTATGAGGAGAGGCTGAGGGAGCTGGGATTGGTTAGCCTGGAGAAGAGGAGGCTCAGGGGTGACCTTATTGCTGTCTACAACTACCTGAGAGGTGGTTGTGGCCAGGAGGAGGTTGCTCTCTTCTCTCAGGTGGCCAGCACCAGAACAAGAGGACACAGCCTCAAGCTATGCCAGGGGAAATTTAGGCTGGAGGTGAGGAGAAAGTTCTTCCCTGAGAGAGTCATTGGACACTGGAATGGGCTGCCCGGGGAGGTGGTGGAGTCGCCGTCCCTGGAGCTGTTCAAGGCAGGACTGGACGTGGCACTTGGTGCCATGGTCTGGCCTTGAGCTCTGTGGTAAAGGGTTGGACTTGATGATCTGTGAGGTCTCTTCCAACCTTTGTGATACTGTGATACTGTGGTGACCCCCAGGGATCAGTGCTGAGCCAAATCCTGTTTAGTAGCTTCTTTGATGATCTGGATGAGGGGATCAAGTCCAATATTAGTAGATTTGCAGATTACACCAAGCTGGGAGCAAGTGTCAAACTACTGAGGGCAGGAGTGCTCAGCAGAGAGACCTTTTACAGGCTGGACAGATGGGCACAGTCCAACAGCATGAGATTCACCAGGGTCTACCCTTTGGCTACAACAACACCATGAAGCACTACAGGCTGGGGACAGAGTGTTGGAGAGCAGCCAGGCAGAAAGAGACCTGAGAGTACTGATTGACAGCCAACTGAACATGAGCCTGCAGTGTGCCCAGGTGGCTAAACAGGCCAATGGCATCCTGGCACATATGAACAATAGTGTGGCCAGCAGGACCAGGGAGGTCATTGTGCCCCTGTACTCAGCACAGGTTAGGCTGCATCTTGAGTACTGTGTTCAGTTCTGGGTCACTGAATTTAATAAAGATCTTGAGATCCTTAAACTGTCCAAAGAAGGGTAACAAGGCTGGTGAGGGGGCTGGAGCACAGCCCTGTGAGAAGAGGCTGAAGGAACTGGAGTTGATTAGTCTGGAGAAGAGGAGGCTCAGGGGTGACCTGATTGCTCTCTACGGCCATGTCAAAGAAGGTTGTAGCCAGGTGAGTTGGTCTCCTCTCCCAGGCAACCAGTAATGGGACAAGAGGACACAGTCTCAAGCTGTGCCAGGGGAGGTCCAGGCTGGATGCTAGGAGGAAGTTCTTCACAGAGAGAGTGATTGGCATTGGAATGGGCTGCTCCAGGAGGAGGTGAAGTCACCGCCCCTGGAGGTGTTTAAAAAAAGCCTATATGTGGCACTTAGTGCCAAGGTCTGGTTGATTGGCTAGGGATGGGTGCTAGGTTGGATTGGCTGATCTTGGAGGTCTCTTCCAACCTGGTTGATTCTGTGAATACATTAACAATGCTCAACATCCAAGCCATGCAAACTTCCAAGCCACAATCCCAAACAAACTTACATAAATTAATTAATTGTTGTACATTGCTAGAACTTGTAGCAATACTTTCAAAGCTTGCTCCTGATTTTATCCTAAATAATGCTCAAAAGTGAGCAGCATGTCCACTGTACTCACAGAGTGTTGGGAGACCACCTACTACAGCATTATACTGGGAAGAAGTTGTTTGGTAATTTGCAAGTACACCCTCTGTTGATCTAAGTGTTTCTGGTGCCTCCTCTGAGCTTCCCAGTTCTCTCAATGCAAGATGTTCCTCCTTCAGCTGTGACTTATCATTTACATCTTCAGGTACAAGAGCACCTAGTTCTTTCTCTGTGAACAAATGTCATGGTACATCCAGAATTTATTATCAGTGCATTATAAACTAAGATGTTAAAACCATTGCATGAATCCCTGAAAAAACTCTAAATCACAGCAGAAACTATAAATCACTATTTTAAAAGCAGGTCATTCATCTGTATTCCTGATGAGCACCCAATCAACTACACTATGGTATGTGCCACAGCTGACTTGCTAGAGGGAAGGGATCCATCCAGAGGGACCTGGACAGGCTGGAGACGTGGGCCCAGGCCAACCTCATGACATTCACCAAGGCCAAGTGTAAGGTCCCGCACCTGGGTGAGTGCAATCCCAAGCACAACTCCAGGCTGGGTGGGGAATGGCTGAGAGCAGCCCTGAGGAAAAGGACCTGGGGGTCTGGGATGATGCAAAGCTCAACAGGAGCCTGCAGTGTGAGTGCAGCCCAGACACAACCCTGTGCTGGGCTGCAGCAAGAGCAGTGTGGGCAAGGAGGGGATTCTGCCCCTTGGCTCTGCTCTCCTCAGACCCCACCTGCAGTCCTGGGTGCAGTTCTGGAGCCCCCAACACAAGAAGGACATGGAGCTGTTGGAGCCAGTCCAGAGGAGGCCACAAGCATGTTCAGAGGGCTGCAGCAGCTCTGCTATGAGGTCAGGCTACAAGAGTTGAGGCTCTTCAGCCTGGAGAAGAGAAGGCTTTGAGGAGACTTTGGGGTGGCCTTCCAGTATCTGAAGGAGGTCTACAAGAGGGCTGGGGAGGGACTATTTACAAGGTCTTGTAATGATAGGACAAAGTGTAATGGGTTTAAACTGGAAGAGGGGAGATTCAAACTGAATTTTAGGAAAGGGTTGTTTGCAGTGAAGGTGGTGAGACACTGGCACAGGTTGCCCAAGGAAGTTGTGGATTGTTCCTCCTTGGACATGGTCAAGACCAGGTTGGGTGAGGCTTTGAGTGACCTGTTCTAATGGGAGGTGTCCCTGCCTATGACAGGGGGTTGGAACTGGATGATCTTTGAGATCCCTTCCTACCTAAACCACTCTATGATTCTATGATCTTAGTCAAAAGGCCAAGAAGCTATAATGATTCTGATTTTTAACTGTCTCCTAATATATAGGATATTCTCAGCATGCAAGATAAAACTCCACAGTTCCAAAAGACATTTGTATCTGTGGCTCTGCTAGTGATAGGCAAGGACTAAATGCACTCCTTAAAGCCTACCCTCCTTAAGGACCACCTTGTCTACAAAAGCAATGTCATTTCAGTAACTGTTATAAGAAAAAGACTACATTCACTTAATTTCCCAGTATCAAATCACCTACCTTTTGCAATTATTTTTGCTTCAAATTCTTTAACAGCCATTTTGTCTTTCCAGTTCAGATAGTTTATGAAGTCCAGGTAATTAATCAGACCATCTTTATCCAAATCACAACAGTCAAATAAGGAATCTAGGAGCTCATGATCTAGATTCACATTAAGCTGGAAGCAGCACTTTAGCAGGTTGTTCTTGTCTATCATTCCACTGCCATTCTGTTGGAAATAAAATAGTTTTATAACAGCTGTTATAAAAAGCCTCCACCAAAAGGAACATATCAGAGAATCATAGAACTTTAGAGGCTGGAACGGACTTCCAGAGATCATTGAGTACAACCTCCCTGCCAAGGCAGGATTCCCTAGGACAGTCCACACAGGAATGCATCCAGGTGTGTTTAGAAAGCTTCCAGAGGAGACTCCACAACCTCTCTGGGCAGCCTGCTCCAGTACTCTGTCACTCTCACTGCAAAGAATTTCCTCCTCATGTTGAGGTGAAACCTTCTATGTTCCACTTTGTAGCCATTGTTCCTTGACCTATTGCTGCTGACCACCAAAGAGATTGGCCCCATCCACTTGACACCCATCCTTCAGATATTTGTACACATTGAGGAGATCCCCTCTCAGTCTTCTCTTCTCCAGACTAAACAGCCCCAGAAAGGCAACTACATAAATTATATATAGATATATACACCCACCCTATAAGACCAGACACACCATTCCAGAAGAGCAACATTACTGAGCACAAAAAGAACCCCTGAACTAATCAGAAATTAAACACATGAACATAATAGTGCCAGCAAATAATTTTCAGTTTAAATAATAGTGATCTGTGAGTAAAAACCATTGACAGGGTATTGTAACAAGATAACAATCTTATCATAAAAGCTGAGGTAATGCCAAGAATTCATTTGAAAGTAAGGCATCAGTCAATTTGTATATGTTACTACCAAGGCCATATACAGTATCATAGTATCATCAGGGTTGGAAGAGACCTCACAGATCATCAAGTCCAACCCTTCACCACAGAGCTCAAGGCCAGACCATGGCACCAAGTGCCACATCCAGTCCTGCCTTGAACAGCTCCAGGGACGGCGACTCCACCACCTCCCCGGGCAGCCCATTCCAGTGTCCAATGACTCTCTCAGGGAAGAACTTTCTCCTCACCTCCAGCCTAAATCTCCCCTGGTGTAGCCTGAGGCTGTGTCCTCTCGTTCTGGTGCTGGCCACCTGAGAGAAGAGAGCAACCTCCTCCTGGCCACAACCACCCCTCAGGTAGTTGCAGACAGCAATAAGGTCACCCCTGAGCCTCCTCTTCTCCAGGCTAACCAATCCCAGCTCCCTTAGCCTCTCCTCATAGGGCTGTGCTCAAGGCCTCTCCCCAGCCTCGTCGCCCTTCTCTGGACATGCTCAAGTATCTCAATGTCCCTCCTAAACTGGGGGGCCCAGAACTGGACACAGCACTCAAGGTGTGGTCTAACCAGTGCAGAGTACAGGGGCAGAATGACCTCCCTGCTCCTGCTGGCCACACCATTGCTGATGCAGGCCAGGATGCCACTGGCTCTCTTGGCCACCTGGGCACACTGCTGGCTCATGTTCAGGCAGGTATCAATCAGCACCCCCAGATCCCTCTCTGGCTGCTCTCCAGCCACTCCGACCCCAGCCTGTATCTCTGCATGGGGTTGTTGTGGCCAAAGTGCAGCACCCTGCACTTGGAGCTATTGAACCCCATCCCATTGGACTCTGCCCATCTGTGCAGGCGGTCAAGGTCCCGCTGCAGAGCCCTTCTGCCCTCCAACCCAGCCACATCTGCCCCCAGCTTGGTGTCATCTGCAAACTTGCTGATGACTGACTCGATGTCCAAAATGTCAATTATAGTTTTTTCCAGAGACAAAAAAAAAATAAAAGAAATAACCTGAAATTCTGAAGCTTGGTGGCTCAGAAAATTGGAACACAATCTTTCAATCATTTTTCTTTCAAGAAGAAAGAAATACCAAATTTTGAAGAGTAAAAAAGAAACACAGTCTGTGTTAATGTATGCAGGGGGTTTTATGGCAATGATTGAGAAAAACCCTTATAATGTACTGGACTAGCTGGAGATGGCCCTGCTGCTGTTGGGGTGTTGGACAAGATGATCTTCAAGGGTCCCTTCTAACCTGATGCATTCTGTGGTTCGATTCATGTAGTAAGAATGTTTAGGATAAACCAGATCTCCAACTGGGTCCCTTCTAACTGGGTCCCTTCCAACCTGATGCATTCTGTGGTTTGATTCAAATAGTAAGAATGTTTAGGATAAACCAGATCTCCAACTGGGTCCCTTCTAACTGGGTCCCTTCCAACCTGATGCATTCTGTGGTTTGATTCAAATAGTAAGAATGTTTAGGATAAACCAGATCTCCAACTGGGTCCCTTCTAACTGGGTCCCTTCCAACCTGATGCATTCTGTGGTTTGATTCAAATAGTAAGAATGTTTAGGATAAACCAGATCGCCAGGCTTTTTTCTCAGGAAGCTGGGAGTCTACAGCATAGTCTCTGACCTGGTTCCTCTTGATTCCTGACTCAGCAGAAGCCTTGCAGAGGGGAAGGCAGGATGCGATTGGCACAACTTCACGCTGGCTGTAAAGGCTGATCATGTGCAGGCATTTAGAGCCTGTTCCTGATAAACTCGAGGCAGTGCAGTTTCCAGGCAGTTTCAGGATGCAGTGAGGTGGCAGCAGCAGTACTGTGCTACCTGCTCATCCCTTTTAATCAATACAGCCTGAGACTAACAGGGCTTTGGACATAGATTAGCCAATCTGAATGGCACTTTGCCAAGCTTGACCACATTAGGTAAAGCCAGGGCTTTCATTTTCCTTTCCTGCCATTGCTTCCCCCAGCACAGAAGGAAGGGGAGCAGGGGAACATGTGTGGGTAAGCCAGAGTCCTCAGACTCAGTGGCTCCAGGTTTTTTGTCCTCATTCCCACAGCTGCTTCTCCCCACAGC
The DNA here is from genome assembly GCF_015220805.1 of Pogoniulus pusillus. NCBI lineage: Eukaryota > Metazoa > Chordata > Aves > Piciformes > Lybiidae > Pogoniulus > Pogoniulus pusillus. The sequence goes on along the minus strand of NC_087291.1, from coordinate 3,631,142 downwards.
AGAAAAGGAGAGAGCAGAAAAACATGCCTGAGCAAGCCAGGACATGGATAAGCCCATTTTTGGCCTACCATGACAGACGTCTGTATCTTCATGGCACAGCAACACTGATGTCAGACACTCCTTTAGGATTACACTTTTTCAAAGCACTAACCTTATCATAATGCCTGAATGCTTCTAGCAACATGTCAAAACGTTCATAGTTATCTTTTTTCAAGCTCTGCCGAACCGCAGCCAAGACAGCTATCCCTCTGCCTTTGCCACGCAGGATCTCGCATGGAACCCAGCACTGAAGAAGATCACCAACTCCTACAGAAAGAAACACTTCAAATGGTTATGCTCCTGCAGAAAACAGACATGCTTTTAAATTAGCTTACAGTCTTAGAGAAAAAGAGACTTCCCATTGCAAGGTGTTGATTTTAGGCACTGCTGAACACATGATACAGCCATTTCAATACAAGGATCAAATGGTCGCTGTTCTTTCTCTACTCACATGCAGTCAATACCAAGAATGTAGCTTCACAAATCCATCCACGACTTGCACAAGCTTCCCACAAGAGTTAGAGTTATGTCATGTTGTGAGAGTCTAAATCCTCTCTCTAGTTCATCAATAAAGATAAAGATTGCAGCAAGTCTCTCCACAATCAACAAAGATAATGATTGCCTTTGCTAAGCTCCAGGATTCAGACTAGGTGCTTGGCCGAAGTCTCAGGGATGCAAACCAACAAACAATGCCTTGGAAGTTCCTGGACCTAAGCCTGAATGCCTTGCTCCTCTGAACAGAGATATTCTTAATCTCTGTTCTCTGGACCTTGACACATGTCCAGATAGTTGAGAGCAAAAGAACATATATTATGAATCTATCATTTCCATCTTGTCTTATTTCAGGGTTCTTCAAGAACCAAAGAGACAGTCAATGTAGTATTTCAGATAATTACACACCACTGATTTCTAGAAGGGCAATGTACTATTTTTGTGCTATTCTTCCTGTTTTCTACATAGCCTAACCATATTAGAATCATAGAATCATAGAATCAACCAGGTTGGAAGAGACCTCCAAGACCATCCAGTCCAACCTAGCACCCAGCCCTAGCCAGTCAACCAGACCATGGCACTGAGTGCCTCATCCAGTCTTTTCTTGAACACCTCCAGGGACAGTGACTCCACCACCTCCCTGGGCAGCCCATTCCAATGCCAATCACTCTCTCTGACAACAACTTCCTCCTAACCTCCAGCCTAGACCTCCCCTGCCACAACTTGAGACTGTGTCCCCTTGGTTCTCTTGCTGGTTGCCTGGCAGAAGAGACCAACCCCACCTGGCTACAGCCTCCCTTCAGGTAGTTGTAGACAGCAATGAGCTCTGCCCTGAGCCTCCTCTTCTCCAGGCTGCACACCCCCAGCTCCCTCAGCCTCTCCTCATAGGCTTTGTGTTCCAGGCCCCTCAACAGCTTTGTTGCCCTTCTCTGGACACATTCCAGCACCTCAACATCTCTCTTGTATTGAGGGGCCCAGAACTGGACACAGCACTCAAGGTGTGGCCTGACCAGTGCTGAGTACAGGGGCAGAATAACCTCCCTTGTCCTACTGGCCACACTGTTCCTGATGCAGGCCAGGATGCCATTGGCTCTCTTGGCCACCTGGGCACACTGCTGGCTCATCTTCAGCCTACTATCTGTGAGTACCCACAGGTCCCTTTCTTCCTGGCTGCTTTCCAGCCACTCAGTCCCCAGCCTGTAGCACTGCTTGGGGTTGTTGTGGCCAAAGAGCAGAACTTTGCACTTGGCCTTGTTAAATGTCATCCCGTTGGCCTCTGCCCACCTATCCAGCCTGTCCAGGTCCCTCTGCAGGGCTCTCCTACCTTCCACACCTGCTCCTAGCTTGGTGTCATCTGCAAACTTACTGATGCTGGACTCAATCCCCTTGTCCAGATCATCCATAAAGATATTGAACAGGACTGGGCCCAGCACTGATCCTTGGGGAACACCACTAGTGACAGCTGCCAACTGGATGTGGCACCATTTACCACCACTCTCTGGACTCTGCCATCTAACCAGTTCTTGATCCAGCACAGAGTGAATCTGTCCAAACCATGATCTGCCAGCTTGGCCAGGAGCTTCGTGTGGCAGACAGTGTCAAAGGCTTTGCTTCAGTCCAGGTAGACTACACCCACAGCCTGCCCCACATTCACCAGGCAGGTAACCTGATCATAAAAGGAGATCAGGTTGGTGAGGCAGGACCTGCCCTTCCTAAACCCATGCTGGCTGGACCTGATCCCTTGGCCATCCTGTAGGTTCTTTGTGATGGCACCCAAGACGACCTGTTCCATGACCTTGCCTGTCACTGAGGTCAGGCTCACAGGTCTGCAGTTTTCTGGCTCCTCCTTATGACCCCTCTTGTGGATGAGATCACATTGGCAGCTTCCAGTCTTCAGGGACCTCTCCAGTGAGCCAGGACTGCTGATAAATGATGGAGAGTGGCTTGGCCAGCTCAGCTGCCAGCTCTCTCAGAACCCTAGGATTAGCGTTTTTAAACACTGGCACGCTGAGCTACAGCCTTCATGCAAGTTCTCAAGACATCAAGGTCACTTTCTGGGGTGCAAGAAGTTTAATTCAAAGTCCAATAACAAATAGGAGTAATTGACCAAATCCCCTTCTAACAGCAACGTACATGCCTGACTTCTACTGGATAATAATGAATTTTGTTCAGTTCATTCTCCTTTCCCTTATAGGACAAGCATACCTATACATTTAACTTCATTACACTACCTAGTAAAGCATGTATAAAAGTATCACAGTATCACAGTATCACAGTATCATCAGGGTTGGAAGAGACCTCATAGGTCATCAAGTCCAACCCTTCACCACAGAGCTCAAGGCTAGACCATGGCACCAAGTGCCACGTCCAACCTTGCCTTGAAGTGCCCCAGGGACGGCGACTCCACCACCTCCCCGGGCAGCCCATTCCAGTGTCCAATGACTCTCTCAGGGAAGAACTTTCTCCTCACCTCCAGCCTAAATCTCCCCTGGTGTAGCTTGAGGCTGTGTCCTCTTGTTCTGGTGCTGGCCACCTGAGAGAAGAGAGCAACCTCCTCCTGGCCACAACCTCCCCTCAGGCAGTTGTAGACAGCAATGAGGTCTCCCCTGAGCCTCCTCTTCTCCAGGCTAACCAATCCCAGCTCCCTCAGCCTCTCCTCGTAGGGCTGTGCTCAAGGCCTCTCCCCAGCCTCATCGCCCTTCTCTGGACACGCTCAAGCATCTCAACGTCCCTTTTAAACTGGGGGGCCCAGAACTGAACACAATACTCAAGGCATGGTCAAAGTAGACTTTGAACAAGTCATCTCTAGTCTTGACTAATTAAATAACTTTGAGCCTCTCATTTTTTTTACTGCCTAAATATGCACTGTATTCCCTAGTCAGTAAACATGTTTGAAAAATAATAATCCCAACACCATTTGAGCTCACTACCTATCAAAATGGCAGGGGGTTGGAACTGGATGATCTTTGGGGGTTGGAACTGGATGATCTTTGAGGTCCCTTCCAATGTAAACCATTCTATGATTCTAAAACTTTGTCATAATGAACATGGGGAGAGGTATATTATGGCTGTTAGGAGGAAGTTGTTGCCAGAGAGAGTGATTGGCATTGGAATGGGCTGCCCAGGGAGGTGGTGGAGGCACCATCCCTGTAGGTGTTGACGCAAAGCCTGGATGAGGCATTTAGTGCCATGGTCTACTCGACTGGCTAGGCCTGAGTGATAGGTTGGACTAGGTGAGCTTGGAGATCTCTTCCAAGCTGGTTGATTCTATGATTTCCTTTCTATGATCCATGTGTTTTCTTACTCATTTAAAATTACAGGCAGAATTTAGTGCTGCTACCAATAAGGTTGCCTCATGTTTCCATCAACTTAAAACTGTCACATATTAACTGTTCATACTAGATGAGGCACTTAGTGCCATGGTCTAGTTGATTGGATAGGACTGGGTGCTAGGTTGGACTGGATGATTTTGGAGGTCTCTTCCAACCTGGCTGATTCTATGAATATTTTTTTTTATTCTATTTTCTGTCTCTCTGCTACCTAAACAAACAACTTGTTATTCACATTTACTGCTTGAAATTTTTGCTCTTTTCATGGAAGTGGTGAGGAAAAGAAATCAATGAGATGAAAGACATGTCATTGATTTAAACAGCCATTGATTTAAACAGTCTCCTTCTCTGGAGACTTTCAAGGCCTGTCTGGATGTGTTCCTCTGTGATCTGTGTTAGATAGTATTGTCCTGCTCTGGCAGGGGAGTTGGACTCAATGACCTCCTTAGGTCCCTTCCAACCTTTCACATCCTGTGATCCTGTGCACTTTGTCATGTAGATGCCAGTTTTCTATCATTTCTTATTCTAATTACATTGAGATAGAGACATCAAAAGAAGTTTTGGGGTTTTATTTTAAATCACAGAACACCCTCAACACAATCACACAAAAAATTTGCATTTCTTTATTACTGGCATTGATTTTTTTCCCAATAGTAACTGATTCTTCTCAAATTTTCCCTCCAAAATTTCACTGTCACTGTCAAATGTTTATACCTTGCCTCTAAGACTACAGGCAAATTATAGACTACACAAACATTTCATGAACAAGATTTTATCCTGCCCTTGAACTTACCAATTTTATCCGGACAGAGTACTGCTCCAAACGCACGCTCTGGGGGAACATTCATAGTTTCTGCCACACTGTCAATAAGGACATTTCTTTGTTGACTATCAAATAGTTTAGTAATAGAAAAAAAAAAATCCTGTGCTGTTATTTTTTTTTTAATGTTAATATATTTGAGAGAAATACATACAGTTCACCTGATGTTAAATCAGTGCTTTGCTTCAAAACAGCCACTCTAGAAAAGCTTCCTGTTATAAACATAGAATCACAGAATCAACCAGGTTGGAAGAGACCTCCAAGCCCATCCAGTCCAACCTAGCACCCAGCCCTGTCCAATCAACTAGACCATGGCACTAAGTGCCTCATCCAGGCTTTTTTTTGAACATATGTTCAGAACATTTGCTGCTTGTAATAAAACACAACCAAATGTAAACATAAACATTTTAAACAGTTATACTTGTTAGAAGGAAAACATTCCATGTTAAAATATGCAGGGGGGGTTATGACAATGAGTGAGGAAAATCCTTATAATGTACTGATCTAGGCTGGAGGATTGGGCAGGCAGAAATTCAACAAGGGCAAGTGTACAGTCTTGCACTTGGGAAAGAACAACCCCAAGGATAAGTATAGGCTGGGGACTGACCTGTTGGAAGGCAGTGAAGGGAGAAAGGATCTGGGGGTCCTAGTGGATGGGAGGTTGACCATGAGCCAGCAATGTGCTCTTGTGGCCTGGAGGACCAGTGCCATTCTGAGGTGTATTAGAAGGGCTGTGCTTAGTAGGTCAAGGTTTTCCTGCCCCTCCACTCTGCCTTGATGGGGCCACATCTGGAGTACTGTGTCCAGTTCTGGGGCCCCCAGTTCAAGAGAGATGTTGAGGTAATGGAACATGTTCAGAGAAGGGTGACAGGCCTGGAGCACAGCCCTGTGGTGAGAAGCTGAGGAATCTGGGCTTGTTTAGCCTGTAACATAGGCTCAGGGGTGATCTCATTGCTGTCTACAAGAAATATAGGTATTATTTTTACTGATATGTGATATAAAAAATTTGTTGGATTGTTTTTGAGACAGATTGATCCCATGTTAAAAAAATTATTATTTTGAATTTTACCATATGTGGCTCATTTTCCTTTCAGAATTTTGAATTGGACATTTGTCTGATTCTCACAAAATAGTAACAGTGTGGCCAGTAGGACGAGGGAGGTTACTCTTCCTCTGTACTCAGCACTGCTCAGGCCACGCCTTAAGTCCTGTGTCCAGTTCTAGGCTCCTCAATTCAAGAGAGATATTGAAGTGCTGGAAGGTGTCCAGAGAAGGGCAGCAAGGCTGGTGAGGGGCCTGGAGCACAGCTCTGTGAGGAGAGGCTGAGGGAGCTGGGGGTGTGCAGCCTGCAGAAGAGGAGGCTCAGGGCAGTCCTCATTGCTGTCTACAACTACCTGAAGGGAGGCTGTAGCCAGGTGGGACTGGTCTCTTCTGCCAGGCAACCAGCAACAGAATGAGGGGACACAGCCTGAAGTTGTGCCAGGGGAGGTCTAGGCTGGATGTTAGGAGGAAGTTGTTGCCAGAGAAAGTGATTGGCATTGGAATGGGCTGCCCAGGGAGGTGGTGGAATCGTCGTTGCTGGAGGTGTTGAAGAAAAGCCTGGATGAGGCACTTAGTGCCATGGTCTGGTTGACTGAATAGGGCTGGGTGCTAGGTTGTCCTGGATGATGTTCGAGGTCTCTTCCAATCTGGTTGATTCTATGATTCTCACACCCTTTTTTTAATAATACTCATCATCATCAATCATTGAGTAATATTTGAAAATATTTAACATGTTAGAAGGAAACAGCAAAGCTGCAAGCAGAAACACAAATTCAGAAATTGATGAAACACCATTAAAAGTCGTGGGTGTCTTTATGCAATGCCCCAGAGCTGCCAGGTGCTGTTATACTGTGGTAGAACTGAATTGGATAAAGTATTTGGTAAATTGCTCTTGAGATTTTCTGTTCAGTTCAGTGTAGCTAAGAATGGGATTGTGAGATGTTAAATTACCTTCCCATAGAAACACTCATAACACTGATTAGTTAACTCACTACAACTTACACCTGAAGATCGGGGGGCCAGTTTAAGGCTTTGGATACACCTCGTCCATCTTTAAAGTGAGGAGTTTTGATTCCATATGCAAAAGATTTGCTGAAGCTTGGTGAGTCATACTTTCTATTTATTGCTTCTCCTGTGGAAAAATAAGCATTTCAGTTTGTATCGAAACACCTCAGGCAGAAAAATGTACTAAGTATCTTCATTCTTTAAACAAAGAAATGAAAGCAAATAACTAATTAACAACTCCATTCAATTAATGATAACTAATTTGCATTGCTCGTGTTTGTTAAGTAGTTTGAAATAATCTCACTGTCAAAGGTGAAGACAGAAGGCAAAATGAAAGGCAAAAAGCACTTCAGTGGTAAAACAGCTGGATGTCCTTTTATGTCTGAATAAAAACAAGCCCAAGAGTATTAAGGAAAAAATACCAGGCAGCCTAAATAGTGAGGGCCATGCAAACAAATAAGTTTACAATAGTAGAATCATAGAACCAACCAGGTTGGAAGAGACCTCCAAGGTCATCCAGTCCAACCTAGCACCCAGCCCTAGCCAGTCAACTAGACCTAGGTATAGGCTGGATGTTAGGAGGAAGTTCTTCACAGAGAGAGTGATTTCCCATTGGAATGGGCTGCCCAGGGAGGTGGTGGAGGCACTGTCCCTTGAGGTCTTCAAGAAAAGCCTGGATGAGGCACTTAGTGCCATGGTCTAGTTGACTGGCTAGGGCTAGGTTGGACTGGATGATCTTGGAGGTCTCTTCCAACCTGGTTGATTCTATGATTCTAAGTGCCTCATCCAGGCTTTTCTTGAATGCCTCCAGGAATGGCAACTCCACCACCTCCCTGAGCAGCCCATTCCAATGCCAATCACTCTCTCTGTGCAGAACTTCCTCCTAACCTCCAGCCCAAACCTCCCCTGGCACAACTTGAGACTGTGTCCCCTTGTTCTGTTGCTGGTTGCCTGGGCAATGTCCATACCTGAGCAGGGATGTTTACCATTTCATTTACTATTGGTTAAAAACAAAATAGTGAAAGGAAAAAACTGATTTTGAGGTGCTGCACTTTCAGATATACTCTTGCTACACAACACTTCAGTGGAAACTTTGCCATTGCCTTCTTTGCTCTAAGCATTACCCTGCATTACCCTGTTTGTTCACCTAGTATTGCCTCTAAAAAATAGTTTCACATACAAGAATATCCACATAAGTGCTCCAAAGAAGCTAGCTGCAAGGACATGCTTTTTGTCACAGGAAAAGAGTCAATTCTGTTTCTCCAGGCTCTTATCCAACACCTTTGGGGAAAAAAAGGTCAGTTGGAACTTTCAAAAAAATATTCTTCACTGTATGTTTTCTAATAAGGCCTTTCTCTGTCTGTATGGCAGCATGACATTTCTACAGTGGTGTTCAAGACTGGGCCACATAGCTGACTTTTTCTCTTGCTCTTTGTTTTTGGCATGGCCTCTCCATCATCTCATGGATGGAAGTAACAAAGGAGACAAAACCAGATAATGAGTAATTCCATTAAGAAGCTTAAGAAAGGTGGGAAGGAAGGGAAATAAAATGTTCAGTTTGGCCAATTGTCATGGGTTGTGTTCAATCTGCTGCTGATAATCAAATACCACACTGTGTCATGCCAGCTCCAAAATGAAAGTGCTGGCTGAAGCATCATGGGGCTTGAAGTTCAGATTGTAAGGTGAGAGGCTTCCTGTTCCAGTTGCTGCTTTCAGTGTCTGGGTTAGGGGCGGTTTTCTCTTCCACTGGGCATGAGGGGTGGGGGTTTAGGTTGCTGGCTTCTGCTACTGCTTCTGCAGTCTGCTGTGCTTTTCCTGCAATAGGCTGAGGTAATTGTGCATTTTATTATCTCATTTTTCTCATTAAAGCTTTTATCTCAAGCTGGAGGGTTCTTTTTGTTACTTTCTCTCCCTTCCGTGTTGGAAGGAAATGAACTGTTAACCCATTACACCCATTTACACCAGTCACACTAGTAGAACTTCTCAAGTGTGAGAATAACTACTACAGTTTCACATCTATGTACCTGCCTCCATATAGAATGTATATGTATATCTGTATTGCACTTTCTTATGTGTCTGGCCTGCACCTACAAAACTGCTGGTAACAGCACAACAGGCAATTTTAGTACAATAGTAATCTTATAGACCAGCAATCCAGGTCTGTCACCCTAAGTGGAAATGATGGAACTGGGTAAAACAGAAGTGGCTGCAGAAGTAATAAGCATGCTGCATTTCAAGAGTGCTATTTGTCACTCTGTTCCTGGGCAGGCCTGCGAGGCAAAGGGTAACCTGTCCTCAGAGGCTAAAGCAGTGGAGGCACAGCCCACTGGAAAGGCAAAGACAGAGGCTGTGGGACAGGCACACAGGCAGGATGCTGTAGGCTGAGGAACTTGCTTGCTGGAGACCCAGTCTGAAATTCCTGTAACCAAAGCATGATGTTGTAATGGCTTGGCAGAAGGGCTAAACAGCCTGCTCCTCCAACACAAAAGTGAGGGGAAAAGTAACACACACAACTCAGGGCTGAGATAAATAGATCAGAGTTTAATATAACAGAAAATGTCATAAGCACAGTGTGTAATTATGTTAGCTAATAATCTAATTAATCTAATAATACAATACATGATTACCTTACCTTAGCCTATTTGCAGAAGCACAGTGAAATACAGGGGGAAATACCCAGCATAAAACAAAAAAACAAAACCAGCAGCTACCTGACTCCCACTCAAGAAGCTAGAACCCAGAAGCATCAACCAGAAAAGGAAGCTTCCCATGCTGCAATCTGAACTTCACACCCCATAACACTTCACTCCAGTTAGCACTTTATTTTTGAAGCTGGCATGACCACAGCATGGTATGAATAACAGCAGCAGGTTCAACTGAATCCATGACAGATGCTGAGCTCCTTTCCATTTCTGTTTGGATCCTTATAAAAGATAGGAACAAGAAGCGAAAGTACTAGAATGGGTTGGACTTCCAGTCTGTGTGTTTTGTGCTCTTGGTGGCACAGACAATGCTGTACTCAATAGGCAATCAGGGCATCCGTGAGTTTCTAGCTTCATGGGAAAACTTTGCTTTTGAAATGTCACCCAAAAGACATTATTCAATTTTTTTTTACTGAGTTGTCTAATACACCCACCACAAAGTGAACTAAAGATCTAGCAAGAGGATATGGTCTCACAGTTGCATGTAAGATGTTTGGAGTTTTTTCATATGGGAACTCTAAAAAAGAACTTCTATTCATATGGTAGTAAAAAGCAATAGTTCATATCTTAAAAGCCTCCCTTGCCACAATTTGAGACTGTGCCCCCTTGTTCTGTTGCTGGTTGCCTGGCAGAAGAGACATCCCCACCTGGCTACAACCTCCTTTCAGGTAGTTGTAGACAGCAATGGGGTCTGCCCTGAGCCTTCTCTTCTCCAGACTAATCAACTCCCCCAGCTCCCTCAGCCTCTTCTCACAGGGCTGTGTTCCAGGCACCTCACCAGCTTCGTTGCCCTTCTCTGGACACATTCCAGTATCTCAACATCTCTCTTGAATTGAGGAGCCAGATCTGGACACAGTACTCAAGGTGTGGCCTGACCAGTGTTGAGTAAAGGGGAAGAATAACCTCCTCTCTTTTTATATTAGAATATTTTAAGTAGATTATTCTCAGCCTTCAAACTTACCCACATAATAGTCATTGTGTGACACAATGTACAGATCATGCCCTTCTCTGGCTTCTTTATCCACTTCCTCAAAAGTTTTTGGTGGATTTATAAGTTCTCCAGCTGATACATCTGGAAAGTAAGAAAAAAATACATGACTGGGAGAAGTAAAGGCGATGGATGTTTTGAGAGGTCGGTTCTTAGTGCCATGGTCTAGCTGACTGGATAGGGCTGGGTGCTAGGTTGGACTGGATGATCTTGGAGGTCTCTTCCAACCTGGTTGATTCTATGATTCTAAACAATATTGCTGGAGAAGATGCTAATATGGTGAAAAAGTGATACTTCTTACCATGATTCTAGTCTGTCTATAGAGATCTTACAGCATAATGATATGGGACCAGGGGAAAAATAATCACCAAAACTAAGAAAGACCATAACTGTTGCAAGACAGTGATTTGCCATTGGAATGGGCTGCCCGGGGAGGTGGTGGAGCCACCATCCCTGGAGGTGTTCAAGAAAAGCCTGGCTGAGGCACTTAGTGCCATGGTCTAGTTGACTGGATAGGGCTGGGTGCTAGGTTGGACTGGATGAACTTGGAGGTCTCTTCCAACCTGGCTGATTCTATGATTCTAAGAGAGCTACATGGCCAACACATATGTGATTTGCTCCATTCTACAGAGGAGTGATTCATAGGTCAAAGTAGTATCTTCTAATAGAATAGTCAAGAAAAGGAAGGTCAGCTACCTAAACAGTTCTCTAGAGAAATACCCAAGACTGATTTTGAGGCAAAGCCAAAAGCCCTACTAGTTACCAAATGTTTTCAGCTGCTTGTTTCTTCATCATAATTGGAAAATACTAGTATATTTTTATGCCTTCCAAAAAATGCTGGCACTTTCCTCCTAAGCTGCAATCGTTGAAAGCATGCAGTGTGTGCTAGGTACTCTACTACAGATTTGATTGTATTTCAGAAAGACACATCCTAATGATAAATCTTCCTACCTCGAATGACTTTTATTCCAAATGTAGTATTAATTACATCCAAGCCCTTAGGTAACATAGGAGATTGATCATGTGATCTGCCCAAGGACCCTTGACGATTACTAAAGTAAATTGCTTCTTTCTTGTCTTGTATCATTTGTTGAAAAGCCGTTTTAGGAAGTGGATTTATCAATGACGCTACCTAAAGACATCACAAACAACACAAGAGGCAGGAAAAACAGCAAAATGCAATCAGTAACAAATCAGCACAGCTACCCCAACACAGAAACAAGCAAAAGTTTGATCATAACGGTGCTAATGAGATCTTATATGATTGCACTGACATCATTTTATCACAGAATGTATCTGAGTGGAAAAGATCTCAAATATAATCCAGTGGTGACTCCACCACTGCCCTGGTGATTGAGATACTGGAATGTGTCCAGAGAAGGGTGACAAAGCTGGTGAAAGGCCTGGAACACAAACCCTATGAGGAGAGACTGAGGGAGCTGGGGTTGTTTAGCCTGGAGAAGAGGAGGCTCAGGGGTGACCCCACTGCTGTCTACAACTACCTGAAGGGATATTGTAGCCAGGTAGGGGTTGGTCTCTTCTGCCAGGCAACCAGCAATAGAACAAGGGGACACAGTCTCAAGTTGTGGTGGGGAAAGTATAGGCTGGATGTTAGGAGGAAGTTCTTCACAGAGAGAGTGATTGGCATTGGAATGGGCTGCCCAAGGAGGTGGTGGAGGCACCGTCCCTGGAGGTGTTCAAGAAAAGCCTGGCTGAGGCACTTAGTGCCATGGTCTAGTTGATTGGATAGGTCTGGGTGCTAGGTTGGACTGGATGATCTTGGAGGTCTCTTCCAACCTTGTTGATTCTATGATTCTATGAACTGGACACAATACTCCACATGCAGCCTTACTGGGGTAAATGGGAAGAAGGAACTCCCTTAATCTGCTGGCCACACTCTTCTTAATGCATGCCAAGATCACAGGCTCACAGGATGTTAGGGGCTGGAAGGGACCCAAGGAGATCATTGAGTCCAACCCCCTGCCAGAGCAGGACAGTACAATCTAACACAGATCACAGAGGAACACATCCAGACAGGCCTTGAAAGTCTCCAGAGAAGGAGACCCCACAACCTTTCTGGGGAGCCTGTTCCAGTCCTTTGGGACCCTTACAGTAAAGAAGTTCCCCCTTGTGCTGAGGCAGAACCTCTTATGCTGCAATTTACACCCATTGCTCCTTGTCCTATCCCAGGAAGCCTGCCCCCCCCCCCCCCTCCCCCCTCCTAGATACAAGGGCACACTCTTGGTTCACAGTTAAATCCTACGAATTGACCTCAGTATTCTGATAGCCACAACAGTGGTGAAATGCTGCAGTGAATATCACTCACTAATGCACTTTTATCCCTGCCTATGGAGAAATCAGCTGCTCTTAGTAAGGACATTCTTCAGCGATCCATTCTTAGAAAGTAACCAAGTCACACTCTTACACTTAGTGACAAAGGTGAAGGTATGCCATGTGTCAAGTGAGAGGCAACATCAGGATCGTCTGCTCTGCCGTAGAATACTCTTTCAACACCAGGAGCTGGATTTGTTGTATTCCGGAACTTGCGCACAGCGGCTGGAGTAACAGGCTGTAGCAAAAGGCAAAACGAGCTGGCACCAGGCACACACAGAATGTTAAGGAAGAGAAAATGTAACACAGCCATTTTGGCATGATTTTACAGACATAAGAAGAAAATATGAGTACATTTTGGGGCTGTAACATGTGTATGCTCCTGCAGACACTGAGGTTCTAAGCATAAGGTCAATATAAGCCAGGCTAAATGTATTGAACCAGTAACAGAAGTAACACAAGAGCTGCTAAATTTCGACTATCTGGTTCCACCTTTAGGACAAATAACAGCTTGTTTGGGTATACTTCTGTGCTAGTTTGATGCTAGCTAGAATGTTTTGGTGAGAAGAACTAGATTACAGGCTAAGGAAAACAATGGCTATGTCTGCTTCACTCATAGGCTTCCTGAGATGGATAAGAACAAGAACACAAACATAGATAACAAAGACGCTGTCTGGGCTTTGGGCTGCATCTCTCTAACCTAACCTGCTGTCTGTGTGACTAATCCACCTGCTTCCTAACCCCCCTGACCAACCCTCCAATCTTCCTTGGGCACAAAGCAACATGTGGAGTAAGGTAGAGAGATGTGGGAGAAGGTGGAAGGGCAGTTGAGAGCCCCTCCTGGGGACTCAGGTTTCTGGGAGGGCTGCTGTGTTTCTGTATTACCTTTTAACTTGTCTATTTCTGTATATATTGTAACTCTCTGCTTGTACATTGTGCTAAGCTGTAAATAGAAAGCTTCCTTCAATTTCCAGAGCTGGTGGGTCTGGTCTGGCTGATTTTCCAAAGTGGGGGGGGCGGGGAACACCCCAAACCATCACAACTTCATGAAAAGTAGATGTTACATTTTATCAACTCCAGAAACCTTTAGCTTGACCCACAACAATTTTGCTACCAATGAAGCAATTTCAGAAACCACTATGACCACTGTTGCTGTTTTAAGCCATCCATTTAAAGGGAGAGCTGCCATTTGTGTCTCTGTACCCTCTGACTCCTCAGAGACGTGGGGAAGGGCTACTGGGAAGTACAGGGGTGATCTTATTACTGTCTACAACTACCTGAAGGGGCATTGTAGCCAGGTGGGGGGTGGCCTCTTCTCCCAGGCAACCAGCAATAGAACAAGGGGACACAGTCTCAAGTTGTGCCAGGGTAGGTATAGGCTGGATGCTAGGAAGAAGTTCTTCACAGAGAGAGTCATTGGCATTGGAATGGGCTGCCCAGGGAGGTGATGGAGGCACCGTCCTTGGGGGTCTTCAAGAAAAGCCTGGATGGGGCACTTAGTGCCATGGTCTGGTTGATTGGTTAGGGCTGGGTGCTAGGTTGGCCTGGATGATCTTGGAGGTCTCTTCCAACCTGATTGATTCTATGATTCTATGATACAGTTCTGAGGGGCACCATCCTTGATAAAAATGGTTGCCATCAGAAATGATAATAATTCCTAATAATAATCACCACAATTTCCTAAACCAATTCTATTTAACCTGACCTAAGCAGGCCTGGTGGATTTTGTAAGGCATGCAGAGTGAAAAGGAACTCCCAGAAGTGTGTCCCAATCATACCAGCTGTTCTCTATGGCCCACCACGGCAACAGCTAACATCAAAAAGTTTCTAAAGAAGGGATGTAGAAAAAAACATGTTCCTTTGTTTTGTTGGATTTTATTCCCCCTAAGAGCCCGGTAATTGGTGGGAAAACATTGCAAAAACTTCACAAGGAGCACCTGAAAAACCAACTCACCCTGGGCAAAACCTCGGTGAGGCAGCTTGCGGCTCTGTCACCGCTGGGGAGCAACCTTCCAGCCTGAACAACACAACCAGAGAAAACAAGGCATAACCAAACCTGACCTGACACCTCACAGGAACTGTCGCTAACTGCTCCCGCTAAAACGAGAGGGGGAGGGGAGGGAGAGGGGGATGAAGGGAGCCATAGGGACTCCGGGGGGCAGAGGGAGAGCAGCGAGAGGCGCCTGCCCCCCTCCCCCCCCCCCCCCCCCACTTCCCAGTCTCTCTGCTCCAGCCTCTTCCCTCAGCCCAAGGCGAGACTCGGGCCCCAGACAGGCGCAGAGCACGGACGAGTGTCTCCGTGGCAACAGCGGGGGCCCGATCGGCGCTGGCACTCACAGCCAACAGCTCGGGAAACCTGTCTGAGAACTTCCCCTCATAGACCGGCCGCAGCAGCCCCGCCATGGCCACGGCGCCGCCCGTTACCGCGCTCGCTCGTAACGGCGGCGGGCGGTGCCACTGCGCCCCCTCGCAGGCAGCGGCGGAAGCGCTGGGGCGGGGCAGGCGCTGCGGCCGCCCTCGCAGCCCTTCCACTGCCGGCACCGGCCGCAATCTCTCTCACACCTCCTGAGAAAACATCTATCAGGCTATGTCGTGAGCGTCATGGTCTAAGAAATTAACTAAGGTTCACTTGCAGAAGCAGTACATCTCCTAGAGCAACTATTAAACTCCTTGAAAACCCACCAGCTTCCCCATGAGTGGTTTTAGTTCTCTTTGGGTTTAAAGGCTTTACATGGCCAAGTCTTATCAAACCTTAAATCTTTATCGATTATTCGAATATAAAATGCAGCCTCTTTCACAAATGTGGTCACATCTACAAACACATTAATAAAATACTGAATATTGAGACTTTCGTGCTGGAAAAAACTGCAGCTTCCACCTGCACAAGAGCAGAGAGGTAGCTGAGAGAAGTCTGTTAGCACTACCCATGTACCAGGACACAGGGATGCTCTTACTGTTTGTGATACATGTGTAAACACATCATATGTCTAAACTATTCCATCTGCTTTGGCAGAGACAGGTGTGGATTTCTTCAGCAAAGCAACATAGCAGCCAGGCAGAGAGGGACCTGGGGGTACTCATAGAGAGTAGCTGAAGATGAGGCAGCAGTGTGCCCAGGGGGACAGCAGAGCCAATGGAATCCTGGCCCGGATCAGGAACAGTGTGGCCAGCAGGACGAAGGAGATTATTCTGCCCCTGTGCTCAGCACTGCTCAGGCCACACCTTGAGTGCTGTGCCCAGTTCTGGTCTTCTCAGTTCAAGGGAGGTGTTGAGATACTGGAACGTGTCCAGAGAAGGGCAATGAAGCTGGTGAGGGGCCTGGAGCACAGCCCTATGAGGAGAGGCTGAGGGAGCTGGGGGTGTGCAGCCTGCAGAAGAGGAGGCTCAGGGCAGAGCTCATTGCTGTCTACCTGAAGGGAGGCTGTAGCCAGGTGGGGTTGGGCTCTTCTGCCAGGCAAGCAGCAACAGAACGAGGGGACACAGTCTCAAGTTGTGTCAGGGGAGGTCTAAGATAGGTGTTAGGAGGAAGTTGTTGTCAGAGAGAGTGATTGGCATTGGAATGGGCTGCCCAGGGAGGTGGTAGAGTTGCCATCCCTGAAAGTGTTCAAGCAAAGCCTGGATGAGGCACTTAGTGCCATGGTCTGGTTGATTGGATAGGGCTGGGTGCTAGGTTGGACTGGATGAGCTTGAAGATCTCTTCCAACCTGGTTGATTCTATGATTCTACGGTAAGACTGAACAAGTTTTGCTGCTGCTCAAAAACTCTTACAAGATTTTTACTCTCAGGTGACATTTTGTAAACTTTCCCCTTCTCCAGAACAAGATATCTAAACTTAATCACATCCTGTTCCATTCTCTATAGTCCTATGGTGGCAAAAGCAATTTTAGATAAACACACAGACCTTAATTGTAATTAATTAACAAACACTACCAGCTGTTGTCATTTTATTCTTGGCTCTAACATTTGTTTGATTAAGATTTAAAATTAACATAGTTAAATTAAAACTGAATTCTCAGGACTCTTCCCTACAAACGGAAGACGAGAGGCTTGAGCAACGATTGCTCTGACAACAAGGTGTTCCAGGGTACCCCAAATTCCTTTCTCCTCCCCTGTAGGTTTGATGGGAGAAGGCACAAAAACTGCTTCCCTGCCCTGCAGGCTTGAAGGGGGAACAGCAAAAGGCACCTTTCTGCATGTGGCCCGACCCACAGGGAAGCCCGCGCTGGAATCGGGCTGGTGGTTGGCTGGGTTTTCGTGTCCAGTATAAATGGTAAACGGACATTTTGTCTAGAAAAGCTTAAACAGGACAAGTTCCTGCCTTGAGAGTTCCTGCCTTGAGAGTTTCCCACCTTGAAAGAGCTCCTGACAGGACAAGTTCTTGCTGTTTTGGACCGTCCCTGCTTTTGGACAGCTCCTAACTTTTTGTACAGCTCTCAGTTTTACCCCGTCCCTGCTTTGGACAGTTCTCACCTTTGCACTCTTCTGTGCAAACCTGCAAGCTTGGCAAGCCTCGGGGTCCTTTGAGACAGCTGCCGGCAGCATCTGGCCTGTCCCCTCTCAGACCATATCAGCAGCCAACTTCCTGAGTGCCTTCTGAGCTGGGAAGACACTGATAGTTTGGCTCTCCCCTGCCACTGCTGAGGCAGCATCGTTCCATGATCATCCCATTTGTGGAAGAAGTGCTTGAGACATTTCCGAGTTTGGCAGCTCTGCCTCTTGCCCTGGGATTCTGCTGCGTGGACACATACTATAGGATATTGCCTGCAGTGTCAGAAGGCTGCTCCTGCAGAGGAATCCAGCAAGGGATCACTGTTGAATACCTGTCTCACCTCTGTAAGACTCACTGTTCCCTTAACTCTCTGCTTCAGCCTGATTGATAGGAGGGCAAAGCTGTGTTTATAGCTTAGCCTTTTCCTAAATCCCTAAATTTATCTACAATATTCTTTTTGGAAGAAATTCCCAATCAAACTGAATCTGTAAATAAAGCTAAACTAAGTTTTGTATATAGTTTGGAGGCAGAGTTCTAGGAAAATAAAATAGTTCTAGTTTTATAATCCCTGACTCAGTCACATTAATTCCCTGCCTCCACAACACAAGGCCACCAGGCAGCAGGGGTGTCTGACTCACAAGGCACCAATAGTACATGTGAACACTATGATCAGCAGCTAGCTTTTAGCACACACAAACAAAGCTTAACCTGCTGTTGTGAAGGGGTTTTGTTTGAGTTTAGGGGTGAGATAGGAGGCCGAATTTTGAAAGGTTTTTAAATAATTTAATATTGTATACAAAGAGAATCCCCCCCCCCCCCAAAACTTATATACAGTTAACCTACACAAGTTCTTTGTATGTGGTTACAGTATCACAGTATCACCAAGGTTGGAAGAGACCTCATAGATCATCAAGTCCAACCCTTTACCACAGAGCTCAAGGCTAGACCATGGCTGTGAAATTATCTTACAGAATGCCTATTTACAGTAGGATTAAGGAATTTGGTAGAGGTTTGGAGAGGTTTGGATAGAGTCTTGTGGCATAAAAGTGCCACAGGTAAAGTCACTGAAATTTCTAAGCTGTTCAAATCAAGATTGTTCAGTTACTCACTAGTTGGAGTCACAGACTCTGTGGTCCCAAATATGTGTAGCGAAAGCCACGCTGTTGATCCTTGTGGACCTGAATAGTTCATTTCAGATATTGGGGCGCACTGTCTGAGGAGGCTCCATGGGCACGGTCGGGCTGGGAGCGCCTTGGTCGACCGTTCCTATGGACCGATGCAAAGTACCGCGGGCTGGAACCATACAGCGGTAATCACCCCAGGAGACGAAGCGGCTAGGAGCGGTTGGTGGAGGAGGGTGGCAGGAGCACTGAATTGCCCTATTTATGGGATGTGGGCCGAGATTGATGGTCCTTTGGCCACAATACTGTCCAATAAGTGTCTGGCAGCAGGCCAAAACATGCCAAATAAGGTAGAGTCCACAGGTCTGGTACCCTCAAATATGGAGAGGGCACAGGTGGGCCACACGCTAGGCACGTGAGCTCATAGAACCTGTTTACCTCAACCTTGCAAGCAGGGCAGGCCAGACTTGAAGGCGCCAGGCTTGTTGTGCTCCTTTGTCTGCTTAATTTGTTTTCCCCTGGTTTAGACAGAAAAACACCTTTCGGAGGGAAAACATATCCAGGCAAGTATAGACTTGTAAACAAGGCTATTTGGGCCTATGTGGCCCTCCACCACACCTTCCTCAGGTAATATATGTTACCTGCAGCCATTATCTAGCTGTGGCTATGCTGGTGCCCTTTTTCAAAAGTAGGTGTGTTTCTCTGCTGTAGACATGGCTGTATTACACCAGTAAATTTAGAACATCCATGACCATTTGGGAACTAAATTCTTAACATGTTCATTTCATTTCATATTTCAGCTGTGTTTGCTGTTAGCAGATGTTTAGAGTGTTCCTTACAAAGAAAGCAGTAATTGTTAGCAGTTTAATGCTATAATAATTGCTAACATCTTGCTGTGTGTATCACTTCTCTCAGGTGCCATTTCTACCTAGTAAAAGCTAATTTGTGATTTGAACAAAATTGCAGACATTAGAAATCAGGGATGAATTTTATTTTATTGAGAGGAATAACTGGATAAGGATAGAGCTGTCAGAAGAGGGAAGTATTTACACAAATAAAAAAACAAAGTATAGTATTGCAAAAATGGTGATACATGGTGACATGGTAAAATGGTGACATGGAAAATGGCGCTGAGTGCACTCTCAGCAAGTGTGCTGATGACACCAAGCTATGTGGTGCAGCAGACACACTGGAGGGAAGGGATGCCATCCAGAGGGACCTGGACAGGCTGAAGCCAACCTCATAGGTTCAACAAGGCCAAAGGCAAGGTCCTGCATCTGGGTCGAGGCAATGCCAAGCACAAATCCAGGCTAGACAGTGAGTGTCTGGAGAGCAGCCCTGAGGAAAGGGACTTGGGGGTGCTGCTGGATGAGAAGCTCAACAGGAGCCAGCAGTGTGCACTTGCAGCCCATAAAGCCAAGCAGATCTTGGGCTGCATCAGGAGAAGTGTGGCCAGCAGAGACAGGGAGGCAATTCTCCCCCTCTACTCTGGTCTGGTAAGACCTCACCTGGAGTATGGCATCCAGCTCTGGAGCCCCTATTATAAGAAGGATGTGGACGTGCTGGAGTGTGTGCAGAGAATGGCCATGAGGATGCTCAGAGGGCTGCAGCAGCTCTCCCATGAGGAGAGACTGAAAGAGTTTGGGCTGTTGAGTCTGGAGAAGGCTCCCAGGTGACCTTCTTGTGGTCTTCCAGTGTCTGAAGGGGGCCTACAAATAAGCTTGGAAGGGACTTTTTAGGCTCTCAGGGAGTGACAGGACTAGGGAGAATGGAGCAAAGCTGGAGGTGGAGAGATTCAGACTGGATGTGAGGAAGACATTCTTCAGCATGAGGGTGGTGAGAGCCTGGACTGGGTTGCCCAGGGAGGTGATATGGGCTCCGTCCCTGGAGGTGTTTAAGGCCAGGATGGATGAGGCTTGGGCCAACCTGCTCTAGGGTAGGGTGTCCCTGCCCATGGCAAGGGGGGTTGGAACTAGATGACCACTGTGGTCCCTTCCAACCATAACAGATTCTAAGATTCTATATCAGCAGGGAACAGGAAAATGGGACTTCACATTTTTACTCTTGCATTTGTTACATTTCTAGCTGACTGTCTACCTGTGGACAAAGTATTACTGTTTTGTACCTTATTATTTCTGATTTATGGTATGTTTACATTTGTTTGGTTTTTGGTTGGTTGTTTATCTCCAGAAGGTGGCCACACTTGCTAATTGGAAGACTTAACTCAGCACCAATTAAGTATATTGTACCAAAGGCAGAAAATCAGGGCCTGGATGTATAAACAGAACACCTGTTTCAGAAATGAGTACAGTAGAAGTCTTCATCCTTCTTTGCTTCTTTCTGGAGAAATGTAGGCTCCTATAAATCAATCTGAAACCTAAAAATATACATGCTTCTCTCTTAGTATTTCACACATCTTTTAGGTGCAGATCTTAAACCCTCTGAGACCAAAAAGCTGCTCTTAGAAATGCTCTCATTTGCTACCTTCTTAGCAGAAGAGGGAGATGCTTCCTTGGCTGCTTTTCACAAGAAATGCATCCAGGTGCCAGAGGAAGCCAGAAGACATTTTCATGTATAGGAGCTGCTTCTATTATAAATCACTATAGCAGCATGAATACTGTAGAAAACTGACTAGTGAAAAAGTAGAGAAGAATAATTCTCTTTCACCCCTATTAAATAAAAACCAAACCCACCCACCCAAAAAAAAAACATGCCACAAAACAAAACCACCTCTGCTATTAAGCTGTCAAAATTGCATCCACATTTTCACCCTTATGAGAAAAAAAAGTAACACTCTTTAAAAAGTGAATCCTGATGCCACTGAAATGAAACTAAATTAGTAGCAGTAAATTTGAAAAGCTTTTTCCTTCATATATATTGCATTAAAAAGTAGATAGAATGTAGCCCAATAAAAGCCAGGTTAGGTGGATACAGAACATGAGGAAGTGTAGTAAATAATGGAGCTTCTTACCTCAATTTTCCAGGTGTTTTCCTAACAAATAGAAAATAAGTTCAAAGTTTTATGTAGTTGTATCTAATGAAACAGATGCTTCTTTTCTCTGTAATTCTCCTCATTTCAGGAATCAGTGGCATACTCATTCTTTCTTACATTGAAAGCTAATTGGGTAGGAAGGATCTGTAAATTGTAAAGATAAGATGATGAATTAACAAAAAAATTAACTCCATTTTATAAAAAAAAACAAAGCTTTTTTGACTTTATTGACCTCAGATATTAAAAAATATCAGATCTGCAGAGAAATTTGTTCTGAAAAAAGTTGAACAAAATACTCATTTCTGCACCAGCACTGCTTTACTTGCAGTACTTGTCATGTGAAAGTTGCCTCTACTTGCTGACATCCAGTTCCTACAATAGAGAGCCTTTTTCTGTCCTCTTCAGGCTGAAACTGAGGAACAGCAACTACCCAAACACTCGCATTTTACTTTCCTTATGAAGCAGAAAGCCTCCACGTTCTGCAACACAGTTCTCTTTCAGACTACAGTGCTGTCACAGATGGCAAAGCACTCATTCTGAGAATTTCTGAAGGCCAGACAATTTCATATAAAAATCCTGCAAATTTTCTGAAATTCCAGAAGGACTTGGCCATGCTGATACACCTGGCTATTGTTATTGCCCAATTACTTTCATGTTTTATATCAACTCATTTATGAATAGAAAACCACTGCTTTCTATGTGCTGGACAGGCATATATGGTATATGACACGGCCAAACCAATTCATCATAGAATAGAATAGAATCATAGAACGGTTTAGGTTGGAAGGGACCTCAAAGATCATACAGTTTCCAATGCCCAGCCATAGGCAGGGACATCTCCCACTAGAACAGGCTGCTCAAAGCCTTAGCCAATCTGGCCTTGAACACCTCCAGGGAGGGAGCAGCCACAACTTCCCTGGGCAACCTGTGCCAGTGTCTTACCACTCCCACTGCAAATGACCCTTTCCCAATGTTTAGTTTCAATCTCCCCTCTTTGAGTTTAAACCCATTACCCCTCATCTTGTCATTACAAGACCTTGTCAATAGTCCCTCCCCAGCCCTCCTGTAGGCCCCAACTCTTGTAGCCTGTCCTCATAGAAAAGAAACTTGGCAGGGCTACACAGCCAGGCCAGCTGACCCAAACTGATCACAGGAGTATTCCATATCACACAGCACCATGCTTAGCAATAGAAAGAAGCTGGCTTCCAAGGTGGCTGCTGCTTGGAAGCTGGTTGGATATCGGACTGTTTTGGGAGGTGGTGAGTGATTTTCTTCATACTGCCTTTCCCTCCTCCTCTTTTTTATATCTATGAATTGCCTTTATCTTGATTCACAAGTTTGATTGCCTTTGTTCCTCTTACTCTATTCTCTGTCCTGCTGGTGGGAGGATGAGTGCGCAAGCAAGTAAGCAGCTGCCAGGTTGATTAGATGGTGTCTGTTGCTTGGACATATATGCTTATAACATACAGTGACAAACATCTCTTTATCAGCAATCTGATTTCTTTTTTGTTCAGCAAATCTTGCAATCCAGTTGAACATACTGAAACCAGGCAGAGGGTTACAGCAAATAAGCATTGTGTTGCAGCAGGATTACTTGATTTAAAGGGCAGCTCCTATGAATATTCTAAAAGGCAGCTTTTACTGTAAACTTCAGCAAATTCACAGCTCAAGAAGCATACTTTCAAACAAGTTTCTCTGGAGCTAGTCAGGTATTTTACACCACTGGAGAACTCAAGTCTTTTTCACTTTTTTTACGTTTTTGCCTTACAAAAAGTATTTATGTGATTAACTTTTACTTTAAAAAGCAGAATGGTTAAAGTTGCTACGCTGAGACCAATCTGCTAACAATGGAAAAGATGTAAAAGAAGAATTGACAAAGATGAGAAAGAACAGTTTGGTTTTATTCCATTTCATTTCAGTAAATTTTTATGTCAGTATTGACATGTCCATATTAGGGAAAGGAAAGAAAGAATCATAGAATCAACCAGGTTGGAAGAGACCTCCAAAATCATCCAGTCCAACCTAACACCCAGCCCTAGCCAGTCAACTAGACCATGGCACTAAATGCCTCATCCAGTCTTTTCTTGAATGCCTCCAGGGATGTCAACTCCACCACCTCCCTGGGCAGCCCAGGTAATCAAAAAAGGGAAACACAAAACCAGGCAGTTATGAGTTGTCAATTTCTCTCTTGTTCTAAGAGGTCATTTACTACATTTTAAAATCAGTGAGACATTTCTAAAACAGCATAAAAGAAGGGACCTAATAAAAAAAATAATAAAATACTGTGACATCATTAATTATTCCTTTCCTTCTATTCTCAGTGTATTTCTTTAGTGACAACAGCAATAACAGGAAAAGCAGGATAGCTGACACTGCAGTCATACATTTAATGAACAGCTGTTGTAGAACACTGGCCACAGCCTTTCCCTAACAATTTTTGCTTTGGTTAAATACACATGGGTTTCAGAAGAAAACAATATCAAAATTTGATTCAATATTTCCAGTGATGTTTCTCAATAATCACTGTACCAATGATTACATATTATTATTGATTAACTTATTAAATATTTTACCAACTATGATTTTATTTGCTTCAAGGGTCTACTACTAGATTTTATCAAATCTGCAAGACTCATGAAGCATTTATTATTTTGTTTCCTATACAGCCCACTTATGGTCTGTGACCAAGAGATCCTTACCAGGTTAGATGATCTTCACAATTTCTACCATAGAATCACAGAATCATAGAATCAACCAGGCTGGAAGAGACCTCCAAGATCATCCAGGCTAACCTAGCACCCAGCCCTAGCCAGTCAACCAGATCATGGCACCGAGTGCCTCATCCAGTCTCTTCTTGAAGACCTCAAGGGACGATGCCTCCATCACCTCCCTGGGCAGCCCATTCCAGTGCCAATCACTCTCTCTGTGAAGAACTTCCTCTAACATCCAGCCTAGACCTACCCCGGCACAACTTGAGACTGTGTCCCCTTGTTCTATTGCTGGTTGCCTGGCAGAAGAGGCCACCCCCACCTGGCTACAGCCTCCCTTCAGGTAGTTGTAGACAGCAATGAGCTCTGCCCTGAGCCTCCTCTTCTCCAGGCTAAACAACCCCAGCTCCCTCAGCCTCTCCTCATAGGGTTTGTGTTCCAGGCCCCTCAACAGCTTTGTTGCCCTTCTCTGGACATGTTCCAGCACCTCAACATCTCTCTTGAATTGAGGGGCCCAGAACTGGACACAGCACTCAAGGTGTGGCCTGAGCAGTGCTGAGTACAGGGGCAGAATATCCTCCCTCGTCCTGCTGGCCACACTGCTCCTGATGCAGACCAGGATGCCATTGGCTCTCTTGGCCACCTGGGCACACCATCATACTAGCTTTCCAGTCTTTTATCCATTCTTAAATGCCATTCCTGAAACAGCCTCCAATTTTTTATCATTCTACCTGATAGCCATAAAAAAGACAAAGGCTCCACAAAATACACTTGTAATACAGAAAATCAGTGTATGTCCAAGAATCGATAGTGCAAGGGTGTGTTGAGGCTTTCATGCACTGTCCTATTTGTTTGTATCCACCTATTATGCCACCAAGACTCAGTCTGTGTTAGCAGCTCGTTCTCTTACGTTTTAGTACTCCCCCAGGATTGAATGTATCTCTAAAGCTTTTTTTTTTCTAAAAAAACGTTAAGCAAGTTCCCATTTGTTTTTCAGATTTGGAAAGCAGTTGTTTTAAAGAAGTAAAGCAGCCCTTTTCCGCCTGCGTGACAGCCAGCTCCCCGGGCTGCGCTGCCCCTGCCATCCCTGGAGGCCAGCTACGGGAGACGCTCTCTCTCCCGCTCTTTTCCTCGGCGTTGGGGACAAGCAGAAGGCATGGGACACCTTGGGATCACTCGGACCAAACTCCCACGCTGCTGACAGACCGATTAGTCGCCTCTCAGGACTTACCCAGCTACAAACCAGGAAGCGAAGCTAGGCGGGGATCGGGCGAGACACCCCTCCCTCAGGTGCCGGCGGGGCCCGAGGGCGAGTCGGGGGCACGGGCAGGGAAGTCCGGCCGGTCTCGTACCACAGGCCCGGCCCATGGCGACAGTTAGCAGAGAGCGGCGGTAGGGAAGAGGCTGCAGGCCCCGGCGCTGCCACGGCCAGGGCCGGGCAGAGAGCCGAACGCGAACGGGCTGGGAAGGCAGGGAGGGGCGTCACGTGAGGCGCGCGGCGGAGCGGAAGCGCGTGCCGGTGCGGGCCGTGACGCGCGGCGGAAGTGCGTGTGCGTGTTTTGGTCGGGCCCAGGCGGCGGCGGAAGCCAGCGGCGGGCTGGGTGAGGCACGGCTGCGCCCCCGCCCCGCGCCCCGCCGAGGAGCCGCCTCCCCTGTCCCCCTCCTCCAACCCACCGTGCCCCGGCTCACCCGCTGGCCCCGCCGGACGCACAGACGTGGCTGCGCCGCCGCCAGACTTCCTCGGCTCGGCCTCCCCTCCTCCGCGCGCGGCCGCCGCGGCCTGGCCAGGTGAGGAGGTAGGCGGTGGCGAGGAGGAGGGCCGCGCTCGTATGGGCCCTGGTGGGGAGCGGGGGAGGGGGATAGAATGTCTGATGTTCGGGCTCCTGCTGGGTGTCGTCACCCTGGCGCCGTCGGCAGGCCCTGCGGAATGTTGGGCCTCGGTGTGGGCTGCCGAGGTGGGCACCCGGCGTGCGAGGAGGAGAGGCTGGTCCCTCGCCTCCCGTCTCAAAATGGCGGCCCCGATTTTCCCACTTCCCCTATTCCTGTGCCTGGAGCGGAGCCGACGGAGAGGTGGTGGTGGTGGTAGCGGTAGCGGCGAGGTTTGGAGGGGCCGCAGCGAAGAGAGAGCGGGGATCCTCCCCTGAGAGCGGCCTCTGTTGCAGTTATCACTGTCTGGATTCAACTGCAAGGGCAGGGTTGTTACCTTCGAGTTGCCTACGAGATACGGAAGGGGAGGTTGGGTGGTAGGGCCTTCGCTTTTCCTTTCACTTGCGACAGAAAGAGAGACGGCGAATAAGGTGGGAAATAAAATAAACGGCATGTCGCTAGCTGGGGAATAGCCTAGTATCCTGAGCATGCTGTACATAACACTTTATTTGAAGCTAAATATAAAGGTAGAATAAGGTGGAGAGACAAATCTATGTCCTCATGCTTTAGGAGATATAGAATTATCAAAACGTTGCAAACAATAGGACCATGAAAGGCTATTCTTTCATTGTTTTCAGTTATTCCCCCCCCCCCCCCCCCCCCCCCCCCCCATGCTTCTTTCAGAGTCTGGGGCTGGAAAAGAGGCTGAACAGCTAACTAAGCCACTGAAATTAATCAATTTCCTCTATTTAATGTTCAGATCAAGTAAAAAGCATGGCATCTTTGTTTTATCCGGTTTGGTAGTGACTTCAGAGTTTCAGGCGGTCTAGATTGTAAGCATTGTTAGTCTGTAATGACAAATGTCAGGGAAACACAGATGTTGGCTGGAGACAATGGAAGTACAGTCACCATTACTTACATTTCCTATGTGATAAACTATCTTATTTGAAAGCAATTAGTGCTGTATGTCATTCATATGAGCATGTGAGATGGCTATTAGCTTTAATTGGAAGACTAGGATTTTTTTTCAGTGATTGTGTTGATTCATTTGCCTAACTTACTGTCTCATGTTTCAATTTAAACTGGTTTATATGTCATAAGTGTTTTGAAAGCTGTGCTTATTCCTGCCTTGAACATTGTAGTAAGATGCCACACAGATTCTGCCAAATCTAGAAGAGAATAACAAAAACTTGGTTTGTAGGAATGTCTAATAAAAGGAGTGCATCTTTTTAGAGGCTCCTTTTGAAAACATTCAAGTAGTCCAGTGTAAACAAACCTACAGTAAATAATGGTGCAGTCTCAAGATTGTGTGATCTGTTTCCAAGTATAAAAACATTAAAAATTACTACAATAGTGTGTTCATGGTAAGGAACATTATCATTTGCTCTGAAATATGAAACCGGGGGAATGTTGTTTTGAATTTATTGTGACTTTTTATTGTGGTCTTTGTATTTGATAAAGCACTTAATCACATTTGTTGTAGAAACAGTGTTAGCTGTCTTAATCTCTTCAGTAGGCTGGCTTTTGCCACTAGTGTTACTTTGATACTTCTGCAATAACTTTAAAGTAGTTTAAAGCAGGCACTGATCAGAATGCTTGCATGACCAAATTGTCCCAAGAAATTGTGAGTTTGTAGGTGTTGATTAGGGCTGTTGGTGTTTGGTACTTGGACTCAAATGTAATAAAATATGTGGTGATACATTGCAATACTTTTGAGTGTTTTTTAATAATCAGAATTCGTTTACAAAGACTACCTAGCAGCATATGTCAACTTCTAGAGTGATAAGAATATCCAGCATTTGGTCAACTACTTGACAAGATTTATCTGGAGTACTTCCCTAATAACATTCTGCAAACTTTGTTATTCTGGAATGAAGCTGCTGTGCTTTTTGAGGATATTTACAAGAAGAGTGAAAGTGCATACTAAGCAAAAGTTCCTATGTTTTTGTAGTGCCCAAGACTGAAAACATGCCTTACTTTTTAATATATGATGAAATTCTCACTATAAACCATGTGAAAATCAGGAAATCTCCCTCATTTCTATCCACATGAAGCCACTCATCTAAAAAAAAATAGTATTTTCCTCAGCACATTTCAATTCAATTCCCTTACATAGCTTCCATGCATCAGTTTAAGATCTTGGTTCAAGTGAAACAGCTGTTACTGTGTATTTCTATTTAAGAGAAGAGTGAAAAATAAGTATGGCTGCTAAGTCATTGAAGTAAACGTTCAGAAGTATCTCAAAAGTGATGTGTCAGAAATGGCTCAAATTTGCAGAGTGTGTGTAGGCTACTGAATATACTATTTTTCTCTTTTGTGATGATTTTTTGTATGATTCTTAAGGCTTGTGTTTTACAGAGTAGGAACTGGAGAATGAATGGGACCTGGGGCTTTGAGCATGTGTGGGGTTTGTAGCATTGAAATCTACATTTAAATCCTTGTGAGGCATATTCAATGCACAGATGTGAAAGGAACAAGCTAAAACAATTCTGCAGTGGCAATGTCAAACTGGAGTACCACTTTTTAGACCAAGTGCCTGGGCCTGCACTTGGGTCGCAACCCCATGAATGCTTTTGGCTTGGGGCAGAGTGACTGGAAACTGTAGGGTGGAAAAGGACCTTGGTTAACAGCCATCTGAACATGAGCCAGCAGTGTTCTCAGGTGGCCAAGGCAGCCAACAGTGTCCTGGCCTATATTAGAAATAGTGTGCCAAGCAGGACTAGAAAAGTGATCATGCTCCTGTACACAGCATTGGTGAAACCACGCCTTGAATGCTGTGTTCAGTTTTCGGTCATTCACAGTTGCAAAAACATTGATCTGCTGGAATATGTTCAGAGAAGGGCAATAAAACTTGTGAAGATTCTGGAGAATAAGTCTTAGGAGAAGCAGCTGAGGGAACTGAGTTTGTTTGGTATGGAGAAAAGGAGTCTGAGGGGAGACCTGGTTGCTCTTTACGTCCACCTGAAAGGTTATTGTCGATTGGGTGTTGGTCTCTTCTTCCTAGTATCAAGTCATAGACCAGGAGAAAACAGACTCAAAAGTGTGGCAGGAGGTGTTTGTGTTGGATATAAGGAAAAATTTTGTTACTGAAAGAGTGGTCAGGCAATGGAACAGGTTCCCCAGGGAGGTGGTAGAGTCCCTATCCCTGGAAGAGTTCAAAAACCACGTAGACATGGCACTTCAGGACATGGTTTAATAACCGTGGTGATGTTAGGTTGACAGTTGGACTTGGTCTTAGGGGTCTTTTCCAAATAAAACAATTCTGGGATTCTTTTCAGAAAGAAGAAAATCTTTAGTCATTTTTTAATGTTGACATGTTGCAAACTCACTGAATAGTATAAATGCAATTTGAAACTTCAAAATATGATTTATTTATACAGTTATACAAGAAGTGAGAGACTTTTTTAATGTGTGAGATCATCTGTATGTGCTCTCTCAGGTTTTTTTATCCTGAGCTGTTAAAAAGTAAGTAGTGTGATTGTAGTAATTAGATCTTCTGATGTGACTGTTGAATGAATGATATTTGCAGTAGATTTCTGGGACTTGATGGCCTCTCTCTTAGGTACTGTGATCTGTCATCTTGACAGCTGCTTGGTTTTCTACATAGTATTTGAATGTCAAGAATGGTTTTTGTTGGGGGGAGGGATATTATAAAGACGTAAACTTTGAAGTACTGTGATAACTACAGTTTCTATAGCTTGGGCATCTACAAAAAAATGAATTGGGTATTTTTCTTGACTGCCTGTTTCAGCTTTACGTTCTGAAGGAGTTTTGCAGGATATAGTAATTAATGTCGTGTAGGTTACACTAACCTGAATAGCTGAAAGCTGTGAATGGCCAGTTGAAACAAGGAGATACAAGTTAAATCAGTCTAGGCTGTTTTTCTGTTGTACCTCCTTTGGCTCTTGCTATAGGAAACAGCAAGCTAAAAAGTAGTTCTAGCGAGTAATCAGTGTAGTGAGTGGATTTTCTTCACTATGCATCTAGAAGTCACTTTCTAATTCATGTAGACAATAGATGTAGTCCTTGTCTTATTAATGCTCCAGAATCTAGAAAAAACATGGGCTGAATTAAAAGGATTTAAAATTGTTTCCTGGTTATTCAAACACACTAGAATACTACAGCAAACAGGCGTACTTCATTGCAAACCAGAAATAACTGTAATTACTTACCCAAAAAAAAGATAAACAAATGGCTGCGGGTATTCTGAGCTACCTGTACTTTGGCTATGCCTTGCTGCTTGCTTGCTTGTAGTACGGTTAGGGAGAGATTAACTTCTGTCACTGCATTTTTATCTAAACTACTCCATGACTTCTGAAGTATATTTCAGCAGCACATGGTACAGGGGGGAAGAGACTTGCCTGAGAACCAGCACACATCAGCTGTGCATCAACTGGTTTATGCTGCAAGAATGGGAGGTGTGGTATCTTTAAAATAACTGTATCCATTCCTGTATTCAAAAATACTCAGCCGAAATTACAATGGTGTTAATAATGGTGGTGGGATATGCAGAGGCTTTTGCTTCATGGAAACATGAAAGTGTACCACAGGGAAAGATTGTGTTTGCAGGAAGATATAAGTAAAGTTTGATATTTATTAGATTGTTGTGCAACTAATATCCTTAAATCAACATTTGTTCTTTAAATATTATGACAGTTGAACAGGACACAAGCTCAGGATAGACAAGGATGAATATAGGATTGGAATTTCCTGCCTGGAATAAGCTAAATTATTTTGAGAAGTAGAGGAAAGGACAAGGTAGAGTGGAGGCTAGAGCTCTGCTAGAGTGTTAGCACCTTTCAGAAAAGATTCTTCACCACTAGGACTGAGTTTACAAAAGGTAATGTTAAGGAGACTGAAGGCTTAGTGTCTGAGTTAAGAGTGTAGCAAACTCGAATGCTTGAGTGCCTAATACATGTGCTAAATGGTTTCAAGGGGAAGATGGCTAAAGGCTACTGCTTGTTTTATATACAAGTAATTTGAAAGCGGTAAGTTTGCTTGCCTTTTAGGAACGTGTATTAAAGCCATATTCTAGATCAGGACAATGTGCTACATAGTGACATTCTGGAGAAGCTGTGTCCCCACAAAGTATGCATAATTCAAGTAAATAATCAGTTTGGTTGAGTGTATTTTAGTATAAATACAAAAGCAGGTGTCTCTCTGAGAGTTGAATGACCATCACTTAGTTGTATTTCCTGTGGGCTCCCCTGGAATTTTGTTTTGGGAACTGGGAGGAAAGAGAATGTGGAAAATTACTATGCCAGCCTTTCATATAGCAATGTCTGTCTGCAAAAAGATTCAATCTCTGCTGTTAAGCATGTAAAAGCAGAAATCTTAGGCTCAGAATTGATACCAGCAGAGTCTAAAGGCTTTCCTGTCTATATGAATAAATGCTATGATTGATTTTTTTTGTTTGTTTGTTTGTTTTAAAGACAAGTAGGTAGTCTGAGGGATGTGTACTGTTCATACTTGCTCTTAAAGATCTCTGTTATGAATGTTGATCTGCTAGGACATACTAGTATTGGAAATGGCAATTTGTCGTCGTATCATAGTTGTTTGGTGGCTTGCACAAAGTGATCTTACCAGTCAAGACAATCCATTTTCTGCATATGGATTTATTTGTCATAGTGTGTTGTTTTTTCTAGATTTGACAACAGTGATGGTAGTATTGACTTTGGTAAACATTAGGATAAGTTATGTATAATCCATATTACATTAGTGAATTAGATTTTTCTTACTTGATTTGTAAATCTAATTCTGCCCACTGTCTTTTCATAAACAGGCTGTTACTGGCAGAAGTATTGCAGAGATCTGAATCCTGGAACTTGCTTTTGAGACCTTGAAACAAAGGACTTCTTTGTAATTTGGACATGGCTAATCGAGGAGCCACAAGACCCAATGGGCCAAATGCTGGAAATAAAATTTGTCAGTTCAAATTAGTACTTCTAGGAGAGTCTGCAGTTGGCAAATCAAGTTTGGTGCTTCGTTTTGTAAAAGGACAGTTTCATGAGTTTCAAGAAAGTACGATTGGAGGTGAGAAAATTTATCCTCTGAATTTGTTGAGTTTATATTGTCCTTGCCCTTGACAACTTTGAATGTAGTGGCATTTCTGGAATGTGTCATTGCCAACAGGGATCAAATCTGAGCACTGTATCTCTTAATTGTAAACTATACCTTTCTAAGCTAACAATTGTAGTTGATAGAAAACTGTAGCAAACATCCGTGTCAAGTGGAGAAAGCAGTGTGTTTGAACTCTGTAGTTCTGAAAACTGGGCTTGATGTTACATTTTGTTTCTGGGTGAACCTGTGGCTATTTTATTTGTGCTATGTACCTCATGCACAAAGTAGCTGTTGAATAAGAGTTAAGAACTTAGTTGCTATGAAAACAGTGCTGCATCATCCAAAACGTGTGTGATGTCATTTATGCATCCTGGCTTTGCTTTTGCTTTGGGAGAACTTGGTGTTTCTGGATATGCTTGGTTAGTAATTCCAGAATTCAGCTTGCTGGTTTTACATTTTATGTGAAAGCAAGCAAGTGCTGGCTACTTGAATTTGAGGAAAATCTTTTTAATTGTGATCTAATTTTATCCTACTCCCTACCTCCTTGGCAGGTTTCTTCTGTTATATATAGTATGTTGAAGTTGTTTGTGCTTTGAGCTGTGCTCCTCCTTCAATGCTTAAACTTATGCTAAAACATCTTAATGGCATACAGACTTTAAAAAAATGGGGGTTTTATGGATTGATTCAATATTCTTTAATAATCCTTGTTTCTGTTTGCATGGATCAGTATAATTCATGTAATGCCCTTTCAGTGGTCTGTGCGTGTCCTTATGCGTGAACAGTTGTTGAAACGTGGAAAATCTAACAAAGCTCAGAAATAAATACAAGCTGAATTTTAGTGCTTCCTATTTTTACCCTATTTCTAGCTATTACATGTGTTTATTTTGTGTATCTGTCAACATAAACAGAGAGACACTTTTTTCTTCTTTAGCAGTCTAATGCTTGCTTTTGGCTTTGTGCATTTTATAATGTTTTTAGAGTAAGTGTTAGTATGAAAGGTTTCTGTATTGTCTTACACAGCTATGTGGTATCATGGGAGAGCATTCTAAGAGGTTTGTGGGGAATTAACTTCCCAATGTCAATGTGATTTTTCGTTTTTAAAACACTGTTAAAATTAAGTTTAATTGTTCAAATTCAGCAATCTCCAATCAATTTAATTTCTTTCTTTGTTGTGTTTTGGTGGTGTGTTTTTTTTTGTCTTAGTGCCTGGGTAGAACTGCAGATAACCTGAGCTCTGTAACACTGCTTAATATCTATCCAAAGTTTAAACAAGTCTGAAGTTCAAGTTTAGATATCTAGAGCTTAATCTCTATTAACTTGTGGCTCTTCTATAACATTAAAACAAGGGAATGCCATAGGATGCAGCTGAGCGATACAAAATATAGCCATGTTGGTATTCAGGAAAAGTTCTCTATAGAAAAAGCTGTCTAGCTTATGGTCACCTAAGGCATCATTTTCTTCATAAAAAAAGAGCCTTGTAACAGAGACTTAGGTGCATTGTGAATCTGAGTTAAAACGTCTAAAAGGGTGCAGTTGAAGGCAGACATGTTGCATGGTGTTGTGTTTGATAACTAGACACACTTCAGACTAGCCTGTTAGTTGCTTAAGACAAAAGTATGGCTGTTAAGGATAAACTTTCAGATAATTAACACATCTTGATTGCAGAAATTGACATTTTATGGTAGTTTAATGTTCCTTTCAATAAAAAGAAGAGGATGTAATAGAATAAAATGCGTGTTTCATTCTCCTCTCTGATGACATCCTTTTATTTATAGAGTAGAGGTACGTTCTTCCATTGAAGAGATAATGCCTGTAAGGGTTTCAAATTCCACTTGTTTTAATATCTTGTGTCTGCCTCTGATAATTACAATATTGAGCTGTTTCTCAGCAAAGAACAAGGGGACACAGTCTCAAGTTGTGCCGGGGGAGGTCTAGACTGGATGTTAGGAAAAAGTTGTTGTCAGAGTGATTGGCATTGGAATGGGCTGCCCAGGGAGGTGGTGGAGTCGCTGTCCCTGGAGGTGTTGAAGAAAAGCCTGGCTGAGGCACTTAGTGCCATGGTCTAGTTGACTGGCTAGGGCTGGGTGCTAGGTTGGCCTGAATGACCTTGGAGGTCTCTTCCAACCTGGTTGATTCTATGGAAAAAGTATGGGGTCTTTACATCCATTTCTGGGCTGGTTAGGGAGCCACTAAGAGGAGTTTGTTCTGCCAGTGCTTGAATATTCAGCATTTAGAGAGATTTGTGGTCATTTAACATTGGAACATCAAAGCCTTTGCCTTCTCCAGCCTGCCTGCTCATCTGTGATGGGTGCTAATATCCTGAAGCAGGGAACCCCTGACCACTTAACTAGTCTTAACTAACTTGATACTAGTTAGTCTGGTTTATAAAGTACAATTGGGTTGCTTTTGGTTTACTGTAATAAGTTTAAGTTGAAAGTTGCAGTAATTCTGGAGTGATTCATAGGCTATAATTTCTTGGAGTATGTGGGAGAGGGTAACAAGCATGCAAGGGTTAGGGGTCAGTATTTCTTCAGACACTTGATTTAAATAGGCCACAGTCAGTGAATGTGCTTAATTGTGAATCTCTCGTTCAGCCAATTAGAGGGGCTGCCCTTAGTATTTCATCAAGTAGAAGCTCTTAAATTACTTTGTGCAAGGAGGAAAAGCAGACCAGTCCACAGTACATCGTAAAAGTATCTGTCATGACTGGAGAAACACCACCAAGCATTTATGCTGGATTGCTCAAACTTTCATCTAAATTCTTGGAACTGTACATTTTCTGCTATGCATGTATGGGGTAAACAATGTGACTATAAAGCAGGTAGCATGTCAGACCACTATAATAGTTGTGGGGTGATTTTTAAACTTAAAAAGCTGAAGTAGAACAGATGGCTGAATTAAAACTCAAAGGATTAAGAGAATCCAGTAGAAGGAAATCTTGCTTGTGTGTTTTTCTTTTCCCCTCAAGATAATTTTTTTAGATCCTAGCTATGTTTTGTAATACAGATACTCAACTTCGTGTTTCTAATATGTACCTTAATATGAATGCAAAGTCTTTATTAAGACTGTTTGAAGACTTGTGGTAGGTTACTTAGTGTTTTATGCAATTAGACCATTATTTGGGGTAATGGATGCAAGCTTCCTTGAGTCTGCAGGCTGTTAAAATCAAGTGAAAATTAGTTCTGGATCACTTGCAAATTAAAAACTGCATCTGCTTTAAGAAAAAGTTACTTCTGAGAAGTGATTCTTCCTTCTATACCAGTTAGCTAAGGTGGTGCTTTCAGCAGCTGAAAATCAAGGCTTTGGGATACTTATTCAAGTAATGTATGTACTTCAAATATCAGAACTGTTGAATTACAGCATAATGGGATGCTGTAATTAGTACTTCCTGTAGTCAGAGCAGGAAGAAATACATCTAGGGGATTGGAGAGAAGGCCTGTGATTGCTCAGATTCACCATTAGGAAAAATAGAAGGAAGAATTCTTTCAGATTATTGCTTTCTTATGTCTTTAAATTTAATTTCTTCAGTTTAAATAACTTGTCGATGGTTTAAATAACTGTTCTGTGTTGATCAGCTACCATCTGTCAACTAATGCTTGCTACAAACCTGCTAGATTGTACCAATAGACTTGAATTGTTTAAGGATTTAAGATTTCTGGTTTCAGCACCTCTGTCTTTTTTGTAGCTGCTTTTCTAACCCAGACTGTATGTCTTGATGATACAACGGTAAAATTTGAAATCTGGGATACAGCTGGGCAAGAACGGTACCACAGTTTAGCACCCATGTACTACAGAGGAGCACAAGCAGCTATAGTGGTATACGACATTACAAATGAGGTAAGTACTTAGGCACAAGGGGAATTGGGAAGTTAGCAGCCTTGTATTCATCTTGCCTTAATGTTTCTCACTGACTTGTGTGAATTGATTCATCGCTTCATGGAACGGTAGAATGGTTGGGTTGGAAAGGACCTAATTTAAAGGTCATCTAGTTCAATCCCTCCTGTCCTGGGCAGGGACATCTTTCACTAGATTAGGTTGCTCATTTCATGTTGGACTATGCAATGTTAAACTGTATCTGTAGACTTTTCTTGACAAAAAAACGTTTCTAGAGATTTATTTATTAGAGAGAAAGGAAGCAAATTCTGATGCAAAAGTGTTTTAAACTCACCTTTAAATCAGTTCACCAGAGTTGAGCTATTAGTGTCACCACATAGGTGGTGGCAGTTTATTTCTGGTGGTGAGACATTAATACTGTAGTATTGCAGTGGTACTGTAGGTTATATTTGAGGTTTGGAAAGCTGGCACAAGCCATTGAGACAAAAATGTAAGATAATTTCATTTCTTATTTGAATATAGACCAGATTAACTTCACTTGGTTTTGGTAAAATTAAACTTCAGTAATATCAAAACCCTCAAAAAATCCCAGAAACCCTATACCATAATGAAAAATGTGCAGTAGTTTGAAAGAGTTTTGAGGTCTTCTCAGTATAGCTGTTCCTAAACACAATTCTTCTAGAGGAGAAATTGAATTTCCTTTTTTGTTCTTCTTAACCATCTCTCTTTCTTGTCTGTCTGCATTAAGATCTTCCTATCTTTACTTTCTCAACATTATCCAAACTGAGCACATTTAAGAACTAAGGTAGGAACGATTCATATTGAAAGCTCAATTGACAAGTTGGAATGTGCTTTTGAACAAAGGTAGCAGCCTTGTGTTGGCCTTTTGCTTGAAGTATAGATAACAGAGAGATTGGGATAATAAAAGAGTACAAAAGGATGATAAAACTCAGTTGCATCATTTTGCAATCATTAACAGGAGTCCTTTGCGAGAGCGAAAAACTGGGTCAAAGAACTTCAGCGACAAGCAAGTCCTAACATTGTAATAGCTTTAGCAGGAAACAAAGCTGATCTAGCTAACAAAAGAGCTGTGGATTTCCAGGTATGTACATAACTTGTATTTATAGAAATACATTTTTCTTTTTTTTATTAATAGAAAGGCAATAAACCGAGGAGGAGCTTGTATGCATAACCTGGTTAGTTGTTATCGGGGTCATGTGTTAAATATGAATGTCAGCTGAGACTAATTAAATCATACATGCTACTGGAAAATCTATTTCTGTACAAGTGGTATGTAGCTGTAGACTTTTGAATAATTAAGTTTCACTTTGAGTGATAACTAATTTTATTAGCATATCTTAAAGGCTAATTGAGTTTCTGTTCTTCGACGTGACCTCTTCCTGTCTTCTACCTGAAATTACCAGCAGCTAGAGTGTCAGTAGATGAGATAGCAATAACTCCCAGTGCAAACCATTCTCTCTGTCTTGTCAGCAGGAGAATTTTGATCATTGCATGATACAAAGCTGATTGATGTGTTTAGCTTCCTTAGACTATACTGTTGAAGCAGTGGTTTTAATGGTGCTTTTTGTGGCACTTTTTTTGTTTAGTGGCTATATCTGTGCTCTCACCAATACAGTTTATAGTCTAGAAAGTTTAACCAAGTCATATGAAAGTAGCTTCCAAGGCAAATAAAACTTACTGTAGGTAGTTGTGATCTGCTCATGATTGATTTAATTGAATTATTAGTCACTCTTTTTACAGTTTTAACACTTATTTTATGTCACTGTGTGAGATAGTGCTTTGCATAGTAGTGAATCCTTTTGCAGCTATGAGAGTTGGACTATGAAGATTAGCAATGTTCTTAGGTGTTTTGACATTATCAAACAATGCTACTTTCTGATGTTCAGTTGTAACAAAGGTGTGGGATCTTTGTGCTGTGTGAAAATTTGTGATTTCAACACATTTCATACATGTGTGCAGTCAAAAGCTTTGTGAAATGTAATTGCCTAGTAGAGCTACCTTTATTTCTTTGTACAGTTACAATCTTACTATTTTTTCCAACATTCAGGGTTTTGTTAAAGGCTTTTTGAGCTCCTTGCAGGCTTGACAATCAGTTGCAAAGCACATTCTAAATTTCTATACATTTGTTAATGTGCTGTTTCAGATATAGTTACATAGAACTTAGCAAGTGTCACTTAAATTAATACAGAATGCTGTAGGTATTTTTCATCATAGGTATGCTGTAGTTTGACTTTTTGCAGATCTCAGTTGAATGCAAAGGCTGTTACATAACTGTGAGGAGCTGGGTATTCTCAGCTGAATTAGCTGACAAGAACTGTGGCAAAAATAGGAAATTTTTTCCAAACTGTATTTCAAACCCAAATTCAGCCTACAAATGGAGGTGAAGTGGCAAGATATTTAATAATGTTTATTTGTTTTATGATGGTGAATTTCTGTCCATCTGCCCCAATGGATGAAAGATTCAAGATACTTCATAAACAAGATTACTGTTCCAGTGTAATAATAGACTTTCTGACATTTGATGGTACTGTCTGAAACTTATTTGTTCATAATATCACAGCCAGTGTTCTGGATCAGGGTTGTCTTTCTCATAAATACTTAGTATTTCATTTTCCCTGAGATTTTTTTTGCATCTGGATGCATTCAAGATGAGTAAGGATTTTTAACATAGGGGCTCTAAACATTTAACTGCTTTATAGAATTGTAACTTCTTCACAGCTGATGAGTAACACATTGTCACATGAATGTTTCAACAAACTTGCATTCAGAACGGAGTAGAAATTGTTCCTTAGTAGCAGTAAAAGTACAATGTGCAATGATTCTACAAGTTTTGTGGTGTTTGTATTATTTAATGGAGTAATGCATATTTAACTTTCAGGAAGCACAGGCTTATGCAGATGACAACAGCTTACTGTTCATGGAGACATCTGCCAAAACATCTATGAACGTTAATGAAATATTCATGGCAATTGGTGAGTTTCTGAACAAACTGAGAATTTAAGGGACTTGTGGTGGTATGTGTCTCACAAGAACAATTTTCCTACCCCAGGTTCTTTGGTTTTCACATAAATTATTTCTGGCACTAAAGTTTTCTTAGGCCCTTTCAGTGTTCTGAAGTCAGATAAACTTATCTGTGCAGCTGTGCTTAAAGTCTCCAGTCAAGCACCAGAACACTTGAAATAACTTGAAATAGCTAAGCTATGTTACTTTTTAACTCTGCCAGCAAGTTCAGTGTACCTGGTTTAATTCCATGATAAAAACTTCAGCTGCTTCAAGTTAAACCAATTGCCTAACTTTCCCATGGTACAGGTAACCAAAAAAAGCTTTATATAGCTGTTCTCCATTGTAAGATGAACTTCCATTCTTGCAGTAAATTTGATTAACAAACGCTAAGTGGAATGTAAATACATGCCTTGTAATGGTATGTTGTTTACAAAAGGTTCCACACTGCCTTAGATAGATGCAGAACCTGGAATAATGCAGCTATCTGAAATGCAAAAGTTGTGCCAAGGATGTGTGCTTAAATTCCATGTCCAAGTATACGTGAAGGACACTTAATGTGAAAAGTGAATTAGTAATACATTTTATTCCTAACACAATCTTGGGGATTTCTGTTAAGATGCTAATATGTAATAATCATAGAATCAGCCAGGTTGGAAGAGACCTCGAAGATCATCCAGGCCAACCTATCCCCCAGCCCCATTCAGTCAACCAGACCATGGCACTAAGTGCCTCATCCAGTTTTTTTTTAAACACCTTCAGGGACGGTGACTCCACCACCTCCCTGGGCAGCCCATTCCAATGCCAATCACCCTCTCTGTGCAGAACTTCCTCCTAACATCCAGCCTATACTTTCCCCGGCACAGCTTGAGACTGTGTCCCCTTGTTCTATTGCCGGTTGCCTGGCAGAAGACACCAGCCCCACCTCGCTGCAGCCTCCCTTCAGGTAGTTGTAGACAGCAATAAGGTCACCCCTGAGCTTCCTCTTCTGCAGGCTTCACACCCCCAGCTCCCTCAGCCTCTCCTCACAGGGCTGTGCTCCAGGCCTCTCACCAGCTTTGTCGCCCTTCTCTGGACATGTTCCAGCACCTCAACATCTTTCTTGAATTGAGGAGCCCAGAACTGGACACAGTACTCAAGGTGTGGCCTGAGCACTGCTGAGTACAGGGGCAGAATAACCTCCCTTGTCCTACTGGCCACACTGTTCCTGATCCAGGCCAGGATGCCACTTGGTCTCTTGGCCACCTGGGCATCTTCAGCCTACTGTCCACCAGTACCCCCAGGTCCCTTTCTTCCTGGCTGCTCTCCATCCACTCTGTCCCCAGCCTGTAGCGTTGCTTGGGGTTGTTGTGGCCAAAGTGCAGAACCCTGCACTTGGCCTTATTAAATCTTATCCCACTGGCCTCTGCCCACCCATCCAGCCTGTCTAGGTCCCTCTGCAGGGCTCTCCTACCTTCCAACAGATCCACAGCTGCTCCTAGCTTGGTGTCATTTCTTAACCTTTACATATTTAAATGAAATATACTAATGTAAATTTGAGAAAATATTTTGTCTGAAAGATTGCTTGTCCATGTGACTATCTTTTCACATTGGTGGGGGAAATTGAGCTTTGTCAGTGCATCATAATAACATCTGTGCAACACTGGA
The DNA here is from genome assembly GCF_015220805.1 of Pogoniulus pusillus. Taxonomy (NCBI): domain Eukaryota; kingdom Metazoa; phylum Chordata; class Aves; order Piciformes; family Lybiidae; genus Pogoniulus; species Pogoniulus pusillus. The sequence goes on along the minus strand of NC_087291.1, from coordinate 3,590,657 downwards.
CCAGGAAAGGAAATCTTAAATATATAAATGTGACATGGTATTTGGAATGGCCTTTTGCACAACATGGATGTAGTTCTCAGGGCCATGTGTGTATATGGTCTTCAGAAATGAGAGAAAATGTAAAATGAGAATGTGAACGCAATTGAATCACAAGATACAGCTGCTTGTAAATTGATGGCTGTAGAGCTTATCCAGAACTTCCAGTTAAAGATCATGTTAACTTTAGAGTTCTAGGATGTGCCTGTAATCTAAAATGACAGTGTTCTGAAGGCATTTTTTCTGCTGGTGCTTTGTCTCTTTATGCTGTCTTGGGAGCTTACTACCATGTGAAATCTTGAGGTTTGAGTAACTGAAGTTGTAAGATATCTCTGAAGATCATCCAGTTCAACCTATTGTGGGAAAAAGAGCCCAGATGCGATTACCTAGCACCACAACGTAATCTTGTTGATGTGTACTGTGCTGGCTTTGTGCCTGTTAAATGTGCATTTCATTCCTTTTAGGAAAAGTTGCTCTTGAAAAAAACTTGGCTAGAGTAATTACTTTAAGGTAGAAGCATGCAGTGAAACTACAACGGGGGAAGTTGTTGGGTTTTGGTAACATGGGTAAGACAGGCCCTTGGAAGTCCTTTTACGTACATCTTGACTTCCCATCAGAAAATTGCTAGGAGGAGCTACTGCTCGAAGAGTATAACATTTTTGTCACCATTATCCAGAAGGTACCCTGGAGCTACAAGAGCAACAAAGAAATTATCCCAGTCGATGCAATAAAGAGAAAAGAGACAGGCTGAAGTAGAGGAGAGCCTTGGTACAGTATCTGGCTAGATAGCTGGGTTTGTGCCAGTGCTACTGATCTTAGTCTGTTCTGTTGTAGGTGGATTCCTACAAGAGGCATCATTTATGGGCATAACATACCTGTGAAAATACCAAGTTCAAGTTGCTAATTTATTTCACTTCTAAAAATCATGTTAGATAGGTAATCATGAAGAGGTTTTGTCTTAACCTCTTTAATTACCAGCACAATGAATGAAAGTAGATCTTACAGTGACTGCATTGATATATTGCTTATAGAATAGCATGTTGAATGTTTGTGTATTCAGGTAATTTAACCATAGTACAATCTCAGATTTAACTCTCTTTTCTTGTTGACCTTACAGCCAAAAAATTGCCCAAGAATGAACCACAGAATGCAGGAGCCAACTCTGCCAGAGGAAGAGGAGTAGACCTTACTGAACCCACACAACCACCCAAGAGTCAATGTTGTAGTAACTAAACCATCAGTTGCTTTAAACTGTTCTGAGTATTCTTCTGCTTCCTAACTGTTAATAACCATGGAATTGGAGTGCTTAACCTGGCCCAGTACTGCTTCCAAACAGCAAAGAGACTTATGATAATAGTCAAATTCATGATACAGAGTTTTCTTTTGACCTAAAATTTTAACATGCATGTATCCACCACTGGCTGTAATGTTTCAGCAGTAGAGGAGAGATGAAATCGGAATAAACTTCCATCAGGTGAAAGGTTTCAAGAATGATTTGCCATTAGAGGTGTAGAATGACTACTTTCTGTGGACCTAATTGGCCAGTTCCTATAGCCTCAATACTGATTACTGGTAAAATAAATAGAATTGGGACTTCTCATAATACTCAATTATACTTTAAAACCTTTTTAGAAACAGGGTAATTTTTAATTACTTATTCACAGTATTGATGCAACCAGTTGTTTCTGCAGGTGTCTACTCTTTAGTTATACATTCCATAGTTGAATAATTACAAATAATACTTGCATTAACAATTTTAAGAACCCTGTGCTTGCAAGAAAGTGGAGTTTTAGTTCGTACACTGTACGTAAATTATACAACCCGGTTAGTTATCTAAGGGATTTAGTGATAAATCAAGTTTAACTTCATTGCTAATCTGCTCAGAGGGTACAGACAAGTGAATTAAACTTTACAACTTCAGATTTTTTTTTTCCCTCAACAAACTGTAAGAGCTCTTCAAGTAAAACCACAACAAACTCAGTGTCTGTGAATTCTTTCTTGATTTCGATCATTGCCGGCCATGACAGTTTGTTTTTCCCCTAAGGAAAAAAATAGTGCACTAACAATTATGTACATCCAACTTGATTTTAAATTTGGATATTAATGTACTGTAAATAGGTACTCTGCATTGTAGTCTACATTTGTTTAATACTTTCTGTAATATTTAAGAATTGCTTAAAGGTATACAGAATGTACAGTAACTGAAAGCTAACTTTTCTCCTCTCTAATCAAAGGGGGTTCTGAGTTCTTCCTTTGCGGCTAGAACAGTAATAAATGATGCTCCTGTATCTGTAACATAAGTACTGCTGTCTGTCAGTAATGAACTTTGCAACTTTGTTTTCCAAAGTCCATTTTATTTTGACCTGTCCAGTATATTGCACTAATTCTTCTAGTTATTTTCATTATATGAAATCTACCGAGTGTGTCAGAAGAGATTAAACAGTCTATTTAAATGTTGAACTGATAGCAGAAACTTGTGCAGGCTTCCAATTTGCAGTCATCTGGGTTTAGCAAGGAAAAGGACAGTTCACCAGTGTTTAGTTTTTATATTGAGGTGCTCAGGTTTGAATAAAGTGGTTTAATTTTTTTTTTTATTAGTGTTTCTTACTGAGGGTTTCAGAAGATTTTATTGCACTTGCATGGTTCCTGACAAGATGTCTGAGTTACTGTATGGGTCAGCATTTAAGATGATTACAAGCAAATCCATGAGACAGCTATATATAGGCTTGTGCTGTATGTACTGTGGCACTCAAGTTATTCTATGATAAATTTTTAAATGTTGAGGTAATTTGGTATCTTATCACATCCATTTAGAAGAGCAATCAAAACAGTAATATTATCTCTTGAACCTGCAGCTAATGCAGCCTTCACCAGTTGTTCACTGACGTAGCTTGCTGCCTTGTCATAGAGTGTCTCAGAGGTGACTGTGCCTTTTCCTGCAATTTGTGATCCAGAATTGGATGGGTACATTTTTATGTCATCTTCATGCTGTGGTGATGGTGTGGAACCCACTGGTGATACAGTGTTCAGCAGTTCTTGACTAGCATAAGCTGCAGATTTGTCACAAAATATTTTGAAGTCCATTTTTTCTGCCAGTTGTGGACCTGAGTCATTAATAGATAAGGAAGTTTTTGTGTCTTCTGGGAGTTGCTTCATGTCTTTAAACCCTATTGCCAGTACATTCTCTCGCCGCTGTTCGTGTGTGCCACTGGTCACATAGAAGGTGTCAGTGTCTCTTTCTTCTTGCCTTGTAGTCTGTGACTCTGGCAAGAGACTGTTAGACAGACACATTTTTCTGTCCTCACACTGTTTCAGTTCTTCAGAGCCACTTTTAGAACCTGACCATTCCATCTCTCCATTCTGTGACTTGACTTGATTGTTACTGAAAAGAGACAGTTCTTGGTCAGTTTGATTTTTAGAGTCATCAGTTCCCTTAGGAACTCCACTTTGCAAAAAGTTCTTCCTAGAACACTTCAGCTCATTTAATTTTAGGTTGCCTTTTGAGTCACTGAGCAAAATGTCTTTATGGGAATACAGTATCTCTGCTCCATCTTGCAGGTCATTACTAGTCTCCAAGTCATTGAACTTGTCTTCAGTGAGGAGCATCAGATACTGGCACTTATATGGTGACATCCTGTTTTGTTGTTCATACATTCTCAAATAATGAGTGAATGTTCTTAGAGTTAATGTAAGTACTTCACTGAAATCCAGCACCTCCCAAAGCCCATTAGAAGCTAAAATAAGAAACTGACAAGTATCATCAATGGGGACAGATACAGTGTGAGGTACAGGTATAACAGATCTTTTCAGCACAAGATCTCCATGATGTCCAAGACCCCTGGTCGTTCTCAGGTGCCCCTCTACTAATCCATCTGGTTTATTATTGCTGATGCTTCCACCATTCTGCAGTATGCGTTTTGTCTCGCTTACATTGGCAGTGCTGTGCTCTTTGGAGAGGCAGTGACTCTTCCCATTTTTACACAGAACTGCATGTGTGTTACCTGAAATTGAAATAAGGCCATCATTGGAATTCTGGAATACTGATTTTTTTTTTTCCAAGGTGCTGCTGTTACATTAGCAGTTAGCCTTTTGCTAAGGCCTGGGAAAAATCCTGAGGTCATAGTTCAGTAATCTACTGCCACAAGCAACAATATGTCCAATGGTGAATCTGGTTCTGTTTTACAGCAAGGTTTCTGGGATAGTTTTCAGACTATTCCAGAATCTTACACTTCTGACTGCAACAAAACTGTTTTGAGGAGTATCAAATGGCATTCAGCTTAAAGTACAGTCTGATAGAAATGCTGCACCTTGACTGTTTAAGCAAGAGTGCATAATTTTGTCAAATAGTCTCTTTTCTCCATAGAGTATGTGCTGTCAGAGTATTATGGCTGAATGAGCCTATGCAGAAGTTCCAGATTCAGACTAATTTTAGCACTATAAAATTTCTAGTACCTAAAATTAATTTGGACATCATGTAGAATTTAGTTTACCAACATGATGCCTTAAATCTCTTCCTTGGTTAAGGGACCCGAGGGAGTAAGAGTTGTTGCATTCCTCATGAGAAGTCAAAGACTAACTCCTTTCCTTTAGTAGGAATATGTATTTTACCCTTCCCTCAACAAGCTTTAAATCTGCAGGGTAAGAATGAAAAGTGTTAGAAATTGCACTCTGTAGGTGACTAGTATTGTCAGGCTTGAATGCAGAATGTAGAGGGAAGCAGCTAGGAAACTGATGATACATTGTTTGAGATCCCCTACCTTGGGAAAATACATTTTTTATGGTTTGGGGTTTTTTTGAGGTGATTGGTCTGCTCCAATGTGTTTGCATAAGGGCAAAAGTGATCTCTAACAGAAGGAAATTGAGTGGGATGGCAGCTTTCTGGACCCTAAACTCAGCATGTTCATTTATATTGCAGTTTTAATATCTGGCTAGCCTGGGACACAGATCTCTGAAAAGGTTTTGTAAGTAGGCACTGCTTACACAGTGGTTGTGTTTCTTGGGCAGTATTGGTATTGTCTGGTGCAGAAGATAGATAAGCGGTTTGTGTGAAGGCAGATTTCTCTAGAAGATTCAGAATGTCAAACTGAAGAATACACCTTTTTTATTGGTTATAGAATGTAGATGCCTTAAGATTATACTGTGTCAATGTTTCCTCCCTCTGATTTCTGTGCAGAGCTAAAAGGTCTAACGTTTCTTTTGAACCCTCTGAGTAAGACCATCAGCTGTAAGCCTAACAAAGGGCATAATGCAACCCATATGGAACGTACTGACTGCAAAAAAGAGTAAAACCTAAGAGCTTTTGGATGCAAGTTTCTTATCTGCAAACCACAGCAGGGCAAAAGAATCAACAAAAACTATCTGACCTATCAGTGTGGGACTAAATGAAGATGACAAAGCTGGCCAATGCCACCATCTCCTGCTCCTCATATCTGAACACCCTCTTCAATTGCTTAACCTGGTGCTGAAGGAACATGGCTATACTGTAAGAATGCATTCCTGGGGGAAAAATGAAGTTTGATGTTGTGAAAATCCTTTTTTTTTTTTTAATGTGATACATTTTGTGGAAAATTAAGTGTATAGATGAAATAAATGTGTATTAGAAGCAGTTCCAAAAAATGTGGACTTTAATCATAAAAGGCTTAAAGTATCTCTGGTCAACTTAAAGCCTTAACTCCTTAGCGGAGCCTGAGTTGCAGTATCGTTCAGCTAGCAAAATACTCATCTGGGAGCTATGATGAGGGCAGGTAACCGGAACCATAATCTTCATTTGGATGAATTCTCTCCCAGATGTTTTTGCCTTCATCCTATCTCTCAAGCTTATTGTAATAGAGATTAGTTTCTTCCCCAAAATGGTGAAAACAATGCATTTGTTAGCTTTTGAAAACACTGCAACCTTTGTATTACTCCTGTGTCCCACTGAAAGTCTGACTGCATCCCTGCAAGAGTATCTGAGCTAGCACTCAACTGCCAATTCTGACACAGGTGACAGTAAAGCTCCAGTAGCTGCCAAAGTGTGGTTATAGCAACAAGGGCTGGCAGAAGAAAGGGAGGGGCACTGCAGTTTATTTCACTGTCCAGTGCAAGTTGGTTTATGGTGTTCCTAAGCCTGGCAGAGGATTGCACATTCTTGTTGAGCAAAAATGCTTTTTAAATCTAGGATCAGTTTTTCCAAATGTAGAATGCTTTTGGTTTGGTGGTTGGTTTGGGGTTTTTTTTTTATTGTCTCCTGAGGAAAAAAAAAATAAAGCCTCTCAAATGGTCTTCCCTTTACCTACTCATCTTTGACCTGATTAATTTCAGACAAATCTCATAATGAAGAAGTAGTTGTTGATACACTAATCTGAGGAGGAAAGATGTTACAGAAAGCTGCAGTGTTAGCACATTGCTTGCTAGTGTTGGGAAGAATGGAGAAGCATTGCAGAGCTAGGCACATGCTTCGAGCAGAGACAGGATGGCACTAGAGAATGTAACTAGACACAAACCAGTTAGAAACAATTCCCTCAAGTGCTTTTTTAAAACAATTCTGCTTGCAGACTCCCTTGCGGCAAAGCAAGAATCTTGCCTGTAACCTGAACTGCTGTCTTGCCTACCTGCAAGAAATTCACTGGTAACAAAATTGCTGAGTGGAAAGATGTAAGGAAAGATCAAGAGAGCTTCACCTTCCCCTCTACTCTGCCCTGGTGAGACCTCATCTTGAATACTGTATTCAGTTTTGGATTCCCCAGTTTAAGAGGGACAGGCAGATCTCTCTCTGTCCCAGTTTAAGAGGGACAGGGATCTGCTGGAGAGGGTCCAGTGGAGGGCTATGAGGATGATTAGGGGACTGGAGGGCATGGCTGATGAGAGGCTGAGGGACCTGGGACTTCAAAGAAGACTGAGAGGGGATGTAATAAATGTTTATAAACATCTGAGGGTCAGGAGAGGGGACAGGTTCTGCTCACTGCTCCCTGGGACAGGACAAGGAGCAATGGGTGTAAGCTGCACCACAGGAGGTTCCTCCTCAACACACGGAGGAACTTGTTTACTGTAAGGGTCCCAGAGCACTGGCACAGGCTCCCCAGAGAGGTTGTGGAGTCTCCTTCTTTGAAGACTTTCAAAGCCTGTCTGGATGTGTTCCTCTGTGATCAGTGCTGGATTGTGTGGTCCTGCTCTGGCAAGGGGGGGTCAGACTCGATGATCTGCTTGGGTCCCTTCTAACCCCTAATATCCTGCGATATAAGGAGTAGAGTTGCTAAGAACTGTGAGATGTTTGTATAGTGACTGCAGCTGAGCTGGGTGGAGAAGCATTAAGAAGGCATCGGTGTTTCTGATAGTAACCAGTAACTGATTTTCTATTAATATAGAAGGGCAAAGCAAGACTCTCCTTCATAAAGAAATATCTGAAGGGAGTTTATCTGAAGGAAATTTATCATGTCACCCTCACGCTGCCAAGTCAAAGCAATTGCAGCTTCTTTCCAAATACCTACTGCCAACAAATCTCCAGATTGTTTGTTTGTTGGTTTTTTCCCTCTGTATTGGGCAGAGCAAAAAAAAATCCTAGTATGGAATGTACATACCTATGTTGGCAACATGCAGTAAGCCAGCAATGCCTTTGGCTGGCTTGGATAGTGGCCTGTGTGTGTTTGCAGAATGTTTTCTTTCTTCTTCCTCAGTGCCATCTGTCTCTTTGCTGGGGGATTCTTTCCACTAAGCAGGTAACAGCTGAACAGCCACTCCAGCGAACTTTGGAAGCCTCATTCCTTCCCAGCCGTAAAAGCCTGTCCATTCTCCAGAAGGACTTGGCATATGCTTTGTGGATCCCTTCATAAGGGTTGAGCTTGTCACTGCCTGGTTTACCAGAGAAAACCTTCTCTTTTTCCTGTAATCTGCCTTGATTACTGTGGCAAAAGAATCGAGAACTTGCTGTTCGTTCCTGCTCTTCTGGTAGGAGCAATCTATTTGAGCAAGCTGGTCAAGGAATAGAAGTGGAAGCTCTGTTGCAACTCTTTCTGCAGCCGTTGCACCATGAAAGCCATCAACTAACCCCAGAAAACTTCTTTCTGACCTATTGCCATAGTTGTCAAGCACAACAAATCTGTCTTCCATGTCTCCCTGCCACGTGCAGTTTTTGATCTTGGCAAACTGATACTGCTTTTATTAAAGGATTGTTTACTTTCTTACAGTATTGGGATTCTTAATCCCAGCAAGACCACAACCTGCAGGAGCGTGATTATCCATAAGGAATTCAAATGAATAATCCATCTTCTGTCTATGTCTCTCAGAATGTTTAAGAATCTCATCAATTTCAACATGAGTTTGTGTCTCTGAGCCAGAAGTGTCTTCTGTCAGTCTGTCAAAGCCCAGCAAAGTTAGGGCTTTATGGCTTTTTCGTCTGATAAAGAAGGTGTGTGAATGTGGTGTTTGTTCACAAGCAGAGCAAACATTGGCAATATGCTTGGAATCATCACACTCAGGTGCAATTGTAGCCTTCTCCAGCTGCTGTTCCTGATCTCTGGAGCATTCAAAATCAGGTGGGGTTTGTTCTGTTCTGTGACTTTTCCTCCCATGTCATTCTACAAGGAGTTGAATATGTTAAGCATTTTCTTATTTCTCTATTTCAGTATTTAATATTAGGTAATGCTACATTTACCTAATGTGATGGTTTGGATGTTCCCTGCCCCCTCACCTTAAGAAAATCACCCAGGCTAGACTTAGTCGATCTGGAAATTGACTGAAGCTTTTTAGTTACAGCTCAGCACCATATACAAGAAAATATTTACACTATATACAGCTAGAAATAGAAGTATACAAGGTTAAAGGTAATAGAGAAACACAACAGTCCTCCCAGAAACCTGAGACCCCCAGGAGGGGCTCCCAACCACCCTTCCACCTTCCTCCCACCCCTCTGCCTTACCCCAGACTTTGCCTTCTGTTCAAAGGTGAGTTTAGAGGATCAGCCAGGGAGGTTAGGGAGCAGAAGGATTAGTCACACAGACAGCAGGTTAGGTTAGAGAAAGAAGTTCATGCAGCCCCCAGAGACAGAGAGCTGTGGGTGTTGCTTGTGGTGTTCTTACACCAACTCAGCAAGCCTATGAGTGCAGTAGGACATCACCACTGTGTGCTTTTCACAGCCTAGAATCTAATTCTTCTCACCAAAATATCACAGCTAGGCTCAAACTAGCAGACCTAAGCCTTGTTCCAGCCCTCTGATAAAACCCATATTGCATCATTGTGTGTCAATGATGCAAGAAACTGAGGCAGCTATGTGAAATTGTTTTAAAAAATAAATCTAATCCATCTGTTAAAATCAGTAATGCAGCACATTGAAGAAGTGAGAACTTTGGAAATCGAGACTTCATTGGCACAATTTAGAATATTCCTGTACCTAAAGAGAACCAACCAAGCTGAGAGCTCAGCAGAGTCAAGGCCATAGCCCTGTGCCTTCACACTGAACTGTGTATATGTTCAGATTTTCTGTCTGTGTCTTATCACTTTCCATACCAATTTATTCAGCATCAGTTTCGTTCAGCATCTTTGTGGGTGCCATGGGCAGAGGCACTGAGTGCAGCCTCAGCAAGTTTACTGACAACACCAAGCTGTGTGGTGCAGCAGACAGGCTGGAGGGCAGGGATCCATCCAGAGGGACCTGGACAGGCTGGAGAGGTGGGCACAAGTAAACCTCAGGAGGTTCAACAATGACCAAGTGCAGGGTCCTGCATCTGGGTCAGGGCAATGCCAAGCACAAATCCAGGCTGGGCAGTGAGTGGCTGGTGAGCAGCCCTGAGGAGAGGGGACTTGGGGGTGCTGCTGGATGAGAAGCTCAGCAGGAGCCAGCAGTGTGCACTTGCAGCCCAGAAAGCCAAGCAGAGCCTGGGCTGGATCAGGAGAAGCATGGCCAGCAGGGGCCAGGGAGGTGACTCTCCCCCTCTTAAGTGCTCTAGGTGAGACCCCACCTGGAGTACTGCATCCAGTTCTGGATCTGCTATTACAAGAGGCATGTGGAGATGCTGGAGAGTGTCCAGAGCAGGGCCAGGAGGATGCTCAGAGGGCTGCAGCAGCTCCTGCTGTGAGGACAGACCGAAAGAATTGGGGCTGTGCAGGCGGAGAAGAGAAGGCTCCCAGGAGACCTTCTTGTGGCCTGCCAGTATTTAAGAAGGGCCTACAAAAAAGCTGGGGAAGGACTTTTTAGGATATCAGAGAGTGAGAGGACTGGGGGAAGGGAGCAAAGCTGGAGGTGGGGAGATTGAGACTGGACATGAGAAGGAAGTTGTTGAGCATGAGAGTGGTGAGAGCCTGGAATGGGGCTGCCCAGGGAGGTGGTTGAGGCTCCATGGCTGGAGGTGTTTGAGGCCAGGCTGGATGAGGCTGTGGGCAGCCTGCTCTAGGGTAGGGTGTCCCTGGGTATGGCAGAGGGGTTGGAACTGGCTGCTCCCTGTGGTCCCTTCCAACCCTGACTGATTCTATGGTATTTTTTAAAGGCATATTCAAAACTAAGATGAGGAAAATCTGCCAGTCTGCATAGCCAATACAAATCATGGCCAGAAGCATTGCTGTTTCTCTTGAGTCTAATCTCGTTGCCTCTGACACGTGTTTGTGTCTCCACCCAGACTGTACTTCTTCCTCACCTTTGTTACAGTCAGCACTTCAGTTACACAATCTCTAGTCCTGTACTCCTTCCTCCATGAGTTTGCCTTGGTGATTGGTTTGTTTTGAGGTTCTGGAGTGGTTTTGTTTGAGTTTTTTTGTTGTTTGATTGTTTGTTTTGGTTGTTTTTTTTTTAATGGTGACTCTTAGGGATGCTGTAAGCAGCACTGGGAAGATGCCCTCATGTCTTCAGGTGACAGGACGAGGCAGAGAAGGGCTGTGTGGTGTAAAATGGAAACCAGGCTCCCTGAGCTTCTCCTCACAGTACTATCAGCTAATACATATGCACAGACTGCAAGTAGAAATATCACCTGCCAATTCCTGCTGAATGAGTATCAGCCTCCTCACCTGTTTTCCTTCTTCCCTGCTTTACTTTTTGCTATGCCACTGCTTCTCTCTCAGTCCATCCTTTCCCCACATGCCTGAGATGCATAACATGGCCCTGTGGCCTACATGTGTTCAGCCATGCTCATCTCCTGGCTGACTTCCCTCCCTTCCATTAGTCACAGTTTGGCAGTAGCACCTCCCCTGGGAAAAGTATTTGCAAATGCATCACACCTGTGTACAGAAACCATTGCAAGGACTTCAGCATGTTGGACTGGGCTCTGACAGGAACCACCATGATGGCCAGTGGGTAGCATTTCATAGAATCAGCCAGGTTGGAAGAGACCTCCAAGATCATTCAGTCCAACCTAGCACCCAACCCTATCCAATCAACCAGACTATGGCACTAAGTGCCTCAGCCAGGCTTTGCTTCAACACCTCCAGGGACATCAACTCCACCACCTCTCTGGGCAGCCCATTCCAATGCCAATCACTACTCTCTTGGAAGAACTTCCTCTCTCTTAGTTTCACTTTCAGCTTTCTCATTACTCCCACTGCTCTTCCTCAGCAGTTAAATGTCACCAAGCAAAAAACGTCTCTAAAACGACAATCTGGCTCTTGTGCACTGCTTAACGTCTGTGACTGAACCTATGTAGGCTCCTAGTTTTTCTGGGAGGTGTTGTAACCTTTACATCCCCCCAGTGATTTTATTCCCTTCATTCATTTCTCCCCCAAATCACCAGCTCCTCATTTAAACAGTAAGCTAAGGATATTTAGAATCATAGAATCCACCAGGTTGGAAGAGACCTCCAAGATCAGCCAGGCCAACCTAGCACCCAGCTCTAGACAATCAACCAGACCATGGCACTAAGTGCCTCAGCCAGGCTTTGCTTGAACACCTCCAGGGACAACGACTCCACCACCCTCCCTGGGCAGCCCATTGCAGTGCCAATCACTCTCTCTGCAACAACTTCCTCCTAACACCCAGCCTAGACCTCCTCTGGCACAACTTAAGACTTTTGTCCAGACGACAAAGCTTCTGTCTTGTGTGGAAAAAAAGTTCCACAGCATTTATTAAATGCACAACAGTAGCATTTATTGAATGCACAACAGTTGCACAGCACTTATTAAATGCACAACAGTTGCACTTATTACATGCACAACAATTGCACAGCACTTATTAAATGCACAACCTTTCCACAGCACTTATTAAATGCACAACAGTTGCACAGCACTTATTAAATGCACAACAGTTGCACTTATTAAATGCACAACCTTTCCTCAGCACTTATTAAATGCACAACAGTGCCACAGCACTTATTAAATGCACAACAGTTGCACTTATTAAATGCACAACCTTTCCACAGCACTTATTAAATGCACAACAGTTGCACTTATTACATGCACAGCAGTTGCACAGCACTTATTAAATGCACAACTGTTGCACTTATTAAATGCACAACCTATCCACAGCACTTATTAAATGCACAACAGTTGCACTTATTAAATGCACAACCTTTCCACAGCACTTATTAAATGCACAACAGTTGCACTTATTAAATGCACAACCTTTCCACAGCATTTATTAACTGCACAACAGTTGCACTTATTAAATGCACAACAGTTCCACAGCACTTATTAAATGCACAACAGTTCCACAGCACTTATTAAATGCACAACCTATCCATAGCATTTATTAAATGCACAACAGTTGCACTTATTAAATGCACAACAGTTCCACAGCACTTATTAAATGCACAACCTATCCATAGCATTTATTAAATGCACAACAGTTGCACTTATTAAATGCACAACAGTTCCACAGCATTTATTAACTGCACAACAGTTCCATGCAGGGAAGTTCCACAGCATTTATTAAATGTGTAAAAGACTTCAGAAAAGAACTATACCTGGAGAGAAAAAATCATTCACTGTCCCAGCAGCCATGCCCTACATCCTCCACTCCTAGAAGGGTAGGCCCTCTCAGTCTCTACAGCTATCTGTAGAGGGAATGCTGCAGAAAGAACAAGGACATCTTCCCCCAAGTGAGCTAGCTCAGGTGTATGCAGTACTCTACTTACTGTATTCCCAAGAGCAATGATGCAGCTTCAAGGAAGTCGTATTATGAAAGGTGTGGAAAGAGATAGAGATGAACCTTGTGAGTCACAGGAGCATGCCAGCGGTAGAGCCTGCCTTTGGGATGTGGGAACACTCCCATCCCTAGACCTGATAATATGCAAGAAGAAGTGATTAATAATTAAAACAATTATGGAATAAATTAAGATAATTAGTCTCCTTATTCA